>NW_026284231.1:102500-107106 GCF_023373465.1 Oncorhynchus keta
AACCCCCTCCCCAACACTCTGACTCCTCCCACCAACTCTGGTTGCTATGACAACAACTGTGATGTCGAAGATGGAATGTTTACATACCTGTTCACAAAAAAATGACACTTACTTATTTCCTTTGATTACCTTAATAATATTGGTAATAGTGCAGATCCATTTCTTTTGATTACATAATACTACTAATAGTGGAGACCTTTTTTCTTATTACATAGAAAGCCTTACTGAGACTATCTAAACATTACTTAATTCTAACAATTGTAACTAGGTTCTGTTACAAAAGGTGGCGAAGTCTTAAACCTGCCACATGCATTATTACCTATTTACCTGCTATTTACAATACTTACTACATTATTATTAGTACAACTATTAATACATACAGTGCTACTTACTACTATGAATATTACTAGCATTATATATACTATTATCATTACTTCTACTCACTTACTACCTACACTATTATATTATACCTCGGCTGCAGTCCAAACTCAAAGTAGACAGCCCTCTGCCGTAAACCCTCTGCCCTTGAATGACGTTTTACATCCAAGTGTACCTTAAATGTCACTTGCCCAAGTGAGGGAGAGTGATGATCGGAGAGGCAACGTCCTTGGTGGAAATCTTGAAGTTTAACTTAAATCTTGAAGTTTATCCACCTCTGGCCTGCTCGCCTCCCTACCACTGAGGAAGTACAGTTCCCGCTCAGCCCAGTCAAAACTGTTCGCTGCTCTGGCCCCCCAATGGTGGAACAAACTCCATCACGACGCCAGGACAGCGGAGTCAATCACCACCTTCCGGAGACACCTGAAACCCCACCTCTTTAAGGAATACCTAGGATAGGATAAGTAATCCTTCTCACCCCCCCCCCCCTAAAAGATTTAGATGCACTATTGTAAAGTGGCTGTTCCACTGGATGTCATAAGGTGAATGCACCAATTTGTAAGTCGCTCTGGATAAGAGCGTCTGCTAAATGACTTAAATGTAAATGTAATGTAACTTAAAAACAACCAACCTAAAGCTATTAATGTACCTAGTAAGCTGACGTATCCAGCAAGCACTCCTGTCAGGTAGTTAGCTACAGTTACCTATAACTGGCTAGCTAGTTTTATAGTTTGATAATTTATTCCAATAAATTACAGAATTCCCAAAAATATATTTATGAAGCTATCTACGTTTTTTTTAGCCCCCTGTTCTCCCCATTTTCGTGGTTTCCAATTGGTAGTTACAGTCTTGTGCCATCGCTGAAACCCCTGTACGGACTCTGGAGGTCTGAAGTGTCAGCGTGCATTGTGCCTGGCCCCCCACAGAAGTCGCTAGTGTGCGATGGGACAGGAACATCACTGCCGGCCAAACCCTCCCCTAACCCGGACGACGCTGGGCCAAACCCTCCCCTAACCCGGACGACGCTGGGCCAAACCCTCCCCTAACCCGGACGACGCTGGGCCAAACCCTCCCCTAACCCGGACGACGCTGGGCCAAACCCTCCCTAACCCGGACAACGCTGGGCCCCTCCCTAACCCGGACGACGCTGGGCCAAACCCTCCCCTAACCCGGACGACGCTGGGCCAAACCCTCCCCTAACCCGGACGACGCTGGGCCAAACCCTCCCCTAACCCGGACAACGCTGGGCCAAACCCTCCCCTAACCCGGACGACGCTGGGCCAAACCCTCCCCTAACCCGGACGACGCTGGGCCAAACCCTCCCCTAACCCGGACGACGCTGGGCCAAACCCAGCCGGCTGCGACAGAGGCTGGACTCAAACCAGGTTGCAGTGCCTTAGACCACTGCGTCACTCGGGAGGGGAGCTATCTACGTTTTATAGGCTCCTCACTACGAGACGAAGCCAATTTGCCAACGATAAAATCCTCTGACCACCAGAGTTTGACATGTGACTACAGTTTGCATTGAATTGTGGGTCATATCAACCCCACAAGTGATCAAAGTTCTTCACTCGCTCCTCCGAGCTAAAGCAAGGGGGCAAAGTTTGGGAGTTGGACCTCCGCTTAAGATGGCAATCAAACTGCATCCGGTTTGGCAGGCGCTGAGGGCTGAGGGGGAGTGTTTGGACTGTAGCCCTACTCTCCTGTTGGATCCTCAAAGCCAGAGGTAAAGTGGCAGGCGCTGAGGGCTGAGGGGGAGTGTTTGGACTGTAGCCTTACTCTCCTGTTGGATCCTCAAAGCCATTCATTGATGGTTAGAGGGATCGGTTCGGCCCTCTACGTATCTCTCTATCCCTGTATTCATTCAACAGCAATACTTATCGATCCTACTCAGCAATTTATTTAGTCAAATAACTAAACACAATATTCCACTAAGTTCTCTCTAAATAGGTGGAGAAGTCAGGTGGAAAGTCCCTGAAGCCTTTCTTCACAGTAACGGCTGTATTAATTTAACAGTAAAACTGATCTTATCTCTTAATAACCATCAATTAGCCAGGTCTTAACTGAGACAAACATCTCATTAAATCTATTGTTATCTAATGGGCCCCGCAAGGCACGGACTTACTGTACAACACAGGGCAGTTTAGGCGTGGGATCTAACAAATGTATTTTGGGGTAGTTTTCTGCTCATTGAGAGAGAACAGTAAATATTGTAGACACCGTAGAACAGTGGATACTGTTCATCTACATACGGTAACCATGAAAACAGACACGCGCACGATACATGCATACACACACAGGCATACACACACAGGCGTAAGTACGCACGCATACAAACACACACACACACACACACAGATTCAAATGCATAGTCAAAGTGGCTCGTAAACATGCAGTTCTCGATCATTGTGACAGTCCAGTGTCATTCAATGACGGTGCCAGAAGCGGATTTGTTGAGTCAAAAACCTTAACTCGACAGTCTTGTCTCCCCCTATGTGAGACTCAACAAATCAAGGCTCCACAGAAACAAGTGGAGCCCTAACCCTGAGCATCAGGGTAGCCCTGAGCAAATGGAGGAAGTGGACAAGAGGAGGAGTAAAGGAGAAGAGGAAGGGAGCGGGCTGGGAAGGGTGGAGAGGAGGAGGGTTGACAGGTTGGGGGAGGGGAGAACAGGCCACCAAGGAGGTAAGGAAGGCAGAGAGGAGAAAAGGAGGAGTAAGGAGAAATATCACAGGAACAAGGTGGCGGGAGGAAAGAGAGAAGTAAGGAGGGAGAAAGGAGGGAGGGAAGCATCCTCTTGGAGGGGAGGGAGGGGGACGTCATGCTGGAGAGGGTGCAGTAGGCCAGTGGAGTGATTTTAAACTCGCAGAGAGAGTCAACAAACCTATCAGTCTCCATAGAAACAGCCACGTTGAGGACCACCAACTATAGGCAGTTCAAACTACTGTCATACACTACAAACATACACATCATACATAACAATATACAGTGGCTTGCGAAATATTCAGCCCCTTTGGCATTTTTCCTATTTTGTTGCCTCACAACCTGGAATTTTGTATCATTTAATTTACACAACATGCCTACCACTTTGAAGATGCAATGTGAAACAAACACGAAATAAGACAAAAAAACAGAAAACTTGAGCATGCATAACTATTCACCCCCCCAAAGTCAATACTTTGTAGAGACACATTTTGCAGTAATTACAGCTGCAAGTCTCTTGGGGTATGTCTCTGTAAGCTTGGCACATCGAGCCACTGGGATTTTTGCCCATTCTTCAAGGCAAAACTGTTCCAGCTCCTTCAAGTTGGATGGGTTCCGCTGGTGTACAGCAATCTTTAAGTCATACCACAGATTCTAAATTGGATTGAGGTCTGGGCTTTGACTAGACCATTCCAAGACATTTAAATGTTTCCCCTTAAACCACTCGTTTTGCTTTATCAGTATGCTTAGGGTCATTGTCCTGCTGGAAGGTGAACCTCCGTCCCAGTCTCAAATCTCTGGAAGACTGAAACAGGTTTCCCTCAAGAATTTCTCTGTATTTACCGCCATCTATCATTCCTTCAATTCTGACCAGTTTCCCTGCCAATGAAAAACATCCCCACAGCATGATGCTGCCACCACCATGCTTCACATGGGGATTGTGTTCTCGGGGTGATGCGCGGTGTTGGGTTTGTGCCGGACATAGTGTTTTCCTTGATGGCCAAAAAGCTCAATTTTTGTCTCATCTGACCAGAGTGCCTTCTTCCATATGTTTGGGGAGTCTCCCACATGCCTTTTGGCAAACAACAAACATGTTTACTTATTTTTTTATTTAACAATGGATTTTTTCTGGCCACTCTTCCGTAAAGCCCAGCTCTGTGGAGTGTATGGCTTAAAGTGGTCCAATGGATAGATACTCCAATCTCCGCTGTGGAGCTTTGCAGCTCCTTCAGGGTTATCTTTGGTCTCTTTGTTGCCTCTCTGATTAATGCCCTCCTTGCCTGGTCTGTGAGTTTTGGTGGGTGGCCCTCTCTTGGCAGGTTTGTTATGGTCCCATATTTTCTATTTTTTAATAATGGATTTAATGGTGATAAAAGTTTCTGTTTTTTTTATAACTCAACCCTGATCTGTACCTCTCCACAACTTTGTCCCTGACCTGTTTGGAGAGCTCCTTAGTCTTCATGGAGCCACTTGCTTGGTGGTGCCCCTTGCTTAGTGGTGTTGCAGACTCTGGAGCCTTTCAGAA
>NW_026284232.1:0-14041 GCF_023373465.1 Oncorhynchus keta
ACCTCCGCACCTCTCCTCCTCTCCACTCCTCCTAACCTCCGCACATCTCCTCCTCTCCACTCCTCCTAACCTCCGCACATCTCCTCCTCTCCACTCCTCCTAACCTCCGCACATCTCCTCCTCTCCACTCCTCCTAACCTCCGCACATCTCCTCCTCTCCACTCCTCCTAACCTCCGCACCTCTCCTCCTCTCCACTCCTCCTAACCTCCGCACCTCTCCTCCTCTCCACTCCTCCTAACCTCCGCACCTCTCCTCCTCTCCACTCCTCCTAACCTCCGCACATCTCCTCCTCTCCACTCCTCCTAACCTCCGCACATCTCCATCTCTCCACTCCACCCTCTCTGTCTCTCGTTTCTTCATCGATACATCCCTCGTGTCCTTCTCTCATTTCTACATTCAAAAAATATGTGAGTGTGTCTGTCTGTGTGTGTACGCCCAATTTTTCAGTTTTTGATTTGTTAAAAAAGTTTGAAATATCCAATAAATGTCGTTCCACTTCATGATTGTGTCCCACTTGTTGTTGATTCTTCACAAAAAAATACAGTTTTATATCTTTATGTTTGAAGCCTTAAATGTGGCAAAAGGTCGCAAAGTTCAAGGAGGCCGAATACTGTATGGCACTGTATGTATCTTATCAACGATCCTAATGTACAGCTTCAGTGATATGGCCAGGTGTTGGAGCAGAGACTGAAACCAATGCTCTCCAGGAGAATGACTGGCTACTACTGAGAGTTTTCTCAATTGTGTCTATCCTTGGCTGGAGAACAATGAATTAGGAGAAGGACATCTGAGTCTTATTATCAACTGGAATTTTGATAGGAATCAATACAAAATAGTTTGAGAAAGAAACATTGTGTCCGAGAGTCTGTGTCTGTTGTACTAGGGTCTGTGTCTGTTGTACTAGGGTCTGTGTCTGTTGTACTAGGGTCTGTGTCTGTTGTACTAGGGTCTGTGTCTGTTGTACTAGGGTCTGTGTCTGTTGTACTAGGGTCTGTGTCTGTTGTGCTAGGGTCTGTGTCTGTTGTACTAGGGTCTGTGTCTGTTGTACAAGGGTCTGTGTCTGTTGTACTAGGGTCTGTGTCTGTTGTACTAGGGTCTGTGTCTGTTGTACTAGGTTCTGTGTCTGTTGTACTAGGGTCTGTGTCTGTTGTGCTAGGGTCTGTGGCTGTTGTACTAGGGTCTGTGTCTGTTGTACTAGGGTCTGTGTCTGTTGTACTAGGGTCTGTGGCTGTTGTACTAGGGTCTGTGTCTGTTGTACTAGGGTCTGTGGCTGGTGTACTAGGGTCTGTGTCTGTTGTACTAGGGTCTGTGTCTGTTGTACTAGGGCCTGTGTCTGTTGTACTAGGATCTGTGTCTGTTGTACTGGGGTTTGTGTCTGTTGTACTAGGATCTTTGTCTGTTGTACTAGGATCTTTGTCTGTTGTACTAGGATCTGTGTCTGTTGTACTAGGATCTGTGTCTGTTGTACCAGCGTCTGTGTCTGTTGTACCGGGGTCTGTGTCTGTTGTACTGGGGTCTGTGTCTGTTGTACTAGGGTCTGTGTATGTTGTACTGGGGTCTGTGTCTGTTGTCCTGGGGTCTGTGTCTGTTGTCCTGGGGTATGTGTCTGTTGTCCTGGGGTATGTGTCTGTTGTCCTGGGGTCTGTGTCTGTTGTCCTGGGGTCTGTGTCTGTTGTCCTGGGGTATATGTCTGGTGTCCCAGGGTCTGTGTCTGTTGTTCTTTTTGTTAGATGATTCAGGACATTCTATAATACCTCTTACTGGTTAAACTACTACAGCTGAGGCAGTATAACACTGTAATACATATTAGCGTCACTACTGTCTGGCCCGTGAGACTTATAGTAGATGTTGTGAGAATTAATAGTAGATGTTCTGACTGTACATTGTTGTCTTATAGACAGGCATCAGCAGCCAGCAGCATCTGGGTGGCAATCACGCTACATCAACAGCCCTATCAGCATGTCGTGGGGACCCAGAGAACGAGCATTCACACATACTTAATCTTGACTGACAAACATGAGGGTACCTTGCAAGCCATCTGGCTCACTGGGCTGTTTTGATGAGCTTTGTCTTTGGTCCCTCGTGATCAGGAGTCTGTCAAGCAGACACTTTTTCTACAAACGACAATCTACGACGCAGCGTTTACACAACTGAGGCGAATCCCGTGGTAGCAGAGTTGAGGGACAGGCGTCGTATTAAACACATCTGTTTGAGAAACAGAAATATTTGTGTTTTAATTTACAAAATGCCGCCAGGCAAATAGCCATGTAAAAACAGCTGATTTTAACCCACGTTCTTTTGTCCAGGGAATCTCTGCGTTTGGTTCTTCACATGTATCTGAATGAAGAAAGCATCGTAACAAGGCACATGAAGAAGCCCCTGCGAAGCAGTTTCTGTTAATGATGGTGAAGGCCTTCTACCGCTGCTAATAGTTTTGGTGATGTGCAGCTCACATTGTGATTCAGCTCTATATAATAAGAGTGTGGAATTGGATAATTGTGATTCAGCTCTATATAATAAGAGTGTCGTGGATAATTTTGATTCAGCTCTATATAATAAGGTGTGTCGTGGATAATTGTGATTCAGCTCTATATAATAAGAGTATTGTGGATAATTGTGATTCAGTTCTATACAATAAGAGTATTGTGGATAATTGTGATTCAGCTCTATACAATAAGAGTGTCGTGGATAATTGTGATTCAGCTCTATATAATAAGAGTGTCGTGGATAATTGCATTCAGCTCTATATAATAAGAGTATTGTGGATAATTGTGATTCAGCTCTATATAATAAGAGTATTGTGGATAATTGTGATTCAGCTCTATATAATTTGTATTGTGGATAATTGTGATTCAGCTCTATATAATAAGAGTATTGTGAATAATTGTGCTTCAGCTCTATAATAAGAGTATTGTGGATAATTGTGATTCAGCTATATATAATAAGAGTATTGTGGATAATTGTGATTCAGCTCTATATAATAAGAGTATTGTGGATAATTGTGATTCAGCTCCATATAATAAGAGTGGTTGTGATACTGTGATTCAGCTCTATATAATAAGAGTATTGTGATAATTGTGATTCAGCTCTATATAATAAGAGTATTGTGGATAATTAGCATTCAGCTCATATAATAAGAGTATTGTGGATAATTTTGATTCAGCTCTATATAATAAGAGAGGTTGTGGATAATTGTGATTTGTGCTCTATATAATAAGAGGTCGTGGATACTCAGATTCAGCTCAGGCACAAGAGTATTGTGGATAATTGTGATTCAGCTCTATATAATAAGAGTATTGTGGATAATTGTGATTCAGCTCTATATAATACGAGTATTGTGGATAATTGTGATTCAGCTCTATATAATAAGAGTATTGTGGATAATTGTGCTTCAGCTCTATATAATAAGAGTATTGTGGATAATTGTGATTCAGCTCTATATAATAAGAGTATTGTGGATAATTGTGATTCAGCTCTATATAATAAGAGTATTGTGGATAATTGTGATTCAGCTCTATATAATAAGAGTATTGTGGATAATTGTGATTCAGCTCTATATAATAAGAGTATTGTGGATAATTGTGATTCAGCTCTATATAATAAGAGTGTTGTGGATAATTGTGATTCAGCCTCTATATAATAAGAGTATTGTGGATAATTGTGATTCAGCTCTATATAATAAGAGTATTGTGGATAATTGTGATTCAGCTCTATATAATAAGAGTATTGTGGATAATTGTGATGCAGCTCTATATAATAAGAGTATTGTGGATAATTGTGATTCAGCTTCATAATAAGAGTATTGTGGATAATTGTGATTCAGCTCTATACAATAAGAGTATTGTGGATAATTGTGTATTGTGGATAATTGTGCTTCAGCTCTATAATAAGAGTATTGTGGATAATTGTGCTTCAGCTCTATATAATAAGAGTATTGTGGATAATTGTGATTCAGCTCTATATAATAAGAGTATTGTGGATAATTGTGCTTCAGCTCTATATAATAAGAGTATTGTGGATAATTGTGATTCAGCTCTATATAATAAGAGTATTGTGGATAATTGTGATTCAGCTCTATATAATAAGAGTATTGTATAATTGTGATTCAGAGTATTGTGGATAATTCTGTCGCTCAAAGCAGCAGGAGCGGTGAACAACAGTAAAGGCTTTAGTTAGTTCCATGGAAGAGAGAGTTTGATGATCCAGTCAAGCTAAACAGTCAGTGAAGAAGTGTCTGTCTTTACAGGAAACTGACAACAATGATATAGATAGATCCAGTGTTTCGACAAATGGAAAATCCTTTAAAGTGTATTGAATTCTGAAACCAAAAGGTTGAAATATTTCTCAGAGAGAAGAGGGAACTGTGATCCAGTTGAATATGTTCTTGGCGCAGGATTTGACATGATGCAAGGGAATCACTGGAACGTATGACCAGGTTATTGTTACAGATACATTCATGAACATACCCATTTTGTTGACGTTTAGAGTCCATTAACAAAAATGCACACCTAAATTAAATGTGGCAGCCTGTGGATGGTCCCAAAGAAAGTCGACTTCGACATGCGTGATGGATCGTTAAGAAACATCCTCTCTTCTCAGAAGACTCGTGCTCTATTCTCAGAAGAGACGCGTGCTCTATTCTCGAAGAGACTCGTGCTCTATTCTCAGAAGAGACTTGTGCTCTATTCTCCGGAGAGACTCGTGCTCTCTTCTCAGAAGAGACTCGTGCTCATTCTCCAGGAGAGACCGTGCTCTATTCTCAGGAGAGACTCAGTTTCTATTCTCAGAAGAGACTCGTGCTCTATTCTCAGAAGAGACTTGTGCTCTATTCTCAGGAGGAGACTAGGTGCTCTATTCTCAGGAGAGACTGGTGCTCTATTCTCAGGAGAGACTGTGCTCTATTCTCAGGAAGACTCGTGCCTATCTCTCAGGAAGAGACTCGTGCCGCCTATTCTCAGAAGAGACTCGCGGCTCTATCTCAGAAGAGACTCGTGCTCTATTCTCAGGAGAGACTCGTGCTCTCTTCTTAGGAGAGACTCAGTGCTCTATTCTCAGAAGAGACAGTGCTCTATTCTCAGAAGAGACTGCGTGCTCTATTCTCAGAAGAGACTTGTGCTCTATTCTCAGAAGAAGAGACTCGTGCTCTATTCTCAGAAGAGACTCGTGCTCTATTTCAGAAGAGACTCTATTCTCAGAAGAGACTCGTGCTCTATTCTCAGAAGAGACTCGTGCTCTATTCTCACAGAAGAGACTGATGCTCTATTCTCAGGAAGAGACTCGTGCTCTATTCTCAGAAGAGACTCGTGCTCTATTCTCAGGAGAGACTCGTGCTCTATTCTCCAGGAGAGACTGTGCTCTATTCTCAGGAAGAGACTCGTGCTCTATTCTCAGAAAGAGACTCGTGCTCTATTCTCAGGAGAGACTCGTGTCTCTATTCCTCAGAAGAGACTCGTGCTCTATTCTCAGAAGAGACTCGTGCTCTATTCTCAGAAGAGACCGTGCTCTATTCTCAGGAGAGACTCGTGCCTATTCTCAGAAGAGACTCGTGCTCTATTCTCAGAAGAGACTCGTGCTCTATTCTCAGAAGAGACTCGTGCTCTATTCTCAGAAGAGACTCATATATTCTCAGAAGAGACTCGTGCTCTATTCTCAGAAGAGACTCGTGCTCTATTCTCAGGAGAGACTAGTGCTCTATTCTCATAAAGAGACTCGTGGCTCATTCTCAGAAGAGACTAAAGTGCTCTGTTCAGAAGAGACTCGTGCTCTATTCTCAGGAGACTCGTGCTCTATTCTCAGAAGAGACTCGTGCTCTATTCTCAGGAGAACTCGTGCTCCTATTCTCAGAAGAGACTCGTGCTCTATTCTCAGAAGAGACGATGCTCTATTCTCAGAAGAGACTCTTGCTCTATTCTCAGAAGAGACTCGTGCTCTATTCTCAGAAGAGACTCGTGCTCTATTCTCAGGAAGAGACTCGTGCTCTATTCTCAGAAGAGACTCGTGCTCTATTCTCAGAAGAGACTCGTGCTCTATTCTCCAGAAGAGACTCGTGCTCTATTCTCAGAAGAGACTCGTGCTCTATTCTCAGAAGAGACTCGTGCTCTATTCTCAGAAGAGACTGTGCTCTATTCTCAGAAGAGACTGTGCTCTATTCTCAGAAGAGACTCGTGCTCTATTTCAGAAGAGACTCGTGCTCTAATCCCAGAAGAGACTCGTGCTCTATTCTCAGGAGAGACCTGTGTTTTATTCTCAGGAGAGACTCGTGCTCTATTCTCAGAAGAGACTCGTGCTCTATTCTCAGAAGTGACTCGTGGTTTCCATTCTCTCAGGAGACCTGCTCTCTTCTGTGAGAGACTCAGGCCTATTCTCAGGAGGAGACTCCTGTGCTCTATTCTCAGAAGAGACTCGTGCTCTATTCTCAGAAGAGACTCGTGGCTCTATTCTCAGAAGAGACCTTGCATTTCATTCTCAGAAGAGACTCCTTGCTCTATTCTCAGAAGAGACTCCGTGGTTTCATTCTCAGAAGAGACTCCGTGCTCTATTCTCAGAAGAGACTCGTGCTCTATTCTCAGAGAGAGAAGAAGAGACTCGTGCTCTATTCTCTCAGGAAGACTCGTGCTCTATTCTCAGGAGAGACTCAGTGCTCTATTCTCAGAAAAGACTAGTGTATTCTCAGAAGAGACTCGTGCTCTATTCTCAGGAGAGACTCATTCTCATTCTCAGAAGAGACTCGTGCTCTATTCTCAGAAGAGACTCGTGCTCTATTCTCGAAGAGACTCGTGCTCTATTCTCAGAAGAGACTCGCTCTATTCTCAGAAAGAGACTCGTGCTCTATTCTCAGAAGAGACTCGTGCTCTATTCTCAGAAGAGACTCGCTCTATTCTCAGGAGAGACTCATGCTCTATTCTCAGAAGAGACTCATGCCTCTATTCTCAGAAGAGACTCGTGCTCTATTCTCAGAAGAGACTCGTGCTCTATTCTCAGGAGAGACTCGTGCTCTATTCTCAGGAGAGACCGTGCTCTATTCTCAGAAGAGACTCCGTGCTCTATTCTCAGAAGAGACTCGTGCTCTATTCTCAGAAGAGACTCGTGCTCTATTCTCAGAAGAGACTCGTGCTCTATTCTCAGAAGAGACTCGTGCTCTATTCTCAGAAGAGACTCGTGCTCTATTCTCAGAAGAGACTCGTGCTCTATTCTCAGAAGAGACTCGTGCTCTATTCTCAGAAGAGACTCATGCTCTATTCTCAGAAGAGACTCATGCTCTATTCTCAGAAGAGACTCGTGCTCTATTCTCAGAAGAGACTCGTGCTCCATTCTCAGGAGAGACTCGTGCTCTATTCTCAGGAGAGACTCGTGCTCTATTCTCAGAAGAGACTTGTGCTCTATTCTCAGAAGAGACTCGTGCTCTATTCTCAGAAGAGACTCGTGCTCTATTCTCAGAAGAGACTCGTGCTTCTATTCTCAGAAGAGACTCGTGCTCTATTCTCAGAAGAGACTCGTGCTCTATTCTCAGAAGAGACTCGTGCTCTCTATTCTCAGAAGAGACTCGTGCTCTAATCTCAGAAGAGACTCGTGCTCTATTCTCAGAAGAGACTCGTGCTCTATTCTCAGAAGAGACTCGTGCTCTATTCTCAGAAGAGACTCGTGCTCTATTCTCAGGAGAGACTCGTGCTCTATTCCTCAGAAGAGACTCGTGCTTCTATTCTCAGGAGAGACTCGTGCCTCATTCTCAGGAGAGACTCGTGCTCTATTCTCAGAAGAGACTCGTGCTCTATTCTCAGAAGAGACTCGTGCTCTATTCTCAGGAGAGACGTGCTCTATTCTCAGAAGAGACTCGTGCTCTATTCTCAGAAGAGACTCGTGCTCTATTCTCAGAAGAGACTCTGTGCTCTATTTCAGAAGAGACTCGTGCTCTATTCTCAGAAGAGACTCGTGCTCTATTCTCAGAAGAGACTCGTGCTCTATTCTCAGAAGAGACTCGTGCTCTATTCTCAGAAGAGACTCGTGCTCTATTCTCAGAAGAGACTCGTGCTCTATTTCAGAAGAGACTCGTGTTTCTATTCTCAGAAGAGACTCGTGCTCTATTCTCAGAAGAGACTCGTGCTCTATTCTCAGAAGAGACTCGTGCTCTATTCTCAGAAGAGACTCGTGCCTCTATTCTCAGAAGAGACTTGTGCTCTATTCTCAGAAGAGACTCCGTTCTAATCTCAGAAGAGACTCGTGCCTATTCTCAGAAGAGACTCGTGTTTTAACAATGTACAAATGGTAAAATAGTTAAAGGACACAAGATAAAATAAACAAGATATGGATATGGGTTGTATTTACAGTGGTGTTTGTTCTTCACTGGTTGCCCTTTTCGTGGCAACAGGTCACAAATCTGCTGCTGTGATGACACACAGTGGTATTTCACCCAGTAGATATGGGAGTTTTTCAAAATTGGGATTTGTTTTCGAATTCTTTGTGGATCTGTGTAATCTGAGGGAAATATGTCTCTCTAATATGGTCATACATTGGGCAGGAGGTTAGGAAGTGCAGCTCAGTTTCCACCTCATTTTGTGGGCAGTGAGCACATAGCCTGTCTTCTTTGAGAGCCATGTCTGCCTACAGCGGCCCTTCTTCAATAGCAAGACTATGCTCACTGAGTCTGTACATAGTCAAAGCTTTCCTTAAGTTTGGGTCAGTCACAGTGGTCAGGTATTCTGCCGCTGTGTACTCCTCTGTGTAGGGCCAAATAGCATTCTAGTTTGCTCTGTTTTTTTGTTAATTCTTTCCCAATGTGTCAAGTAATTATCTTTTTGTTTTCTCATGATTTGGTTGGGTCTAATTGTACTGCTGTCCTGGGGCTCTGTAGGGTGTGTTTGTGTTGTGAACAGAGCCCCAGGACCAGCTTACTTAGGGACTCTTCTTCAGGTTCATCTCTCTGTAGGTGATGGCTTTGTTATGGAAGGTTTGGAAATCGCTTCCTTTTAGGTGGTTATAGAATTTAACGGCTCTTTTCTGATTTTGATAATTAGTGGGTATCGGGCCTAATTCTGCTCTGCATGCATTATTTGGTGTCCTACGTTGTACACGGAGGATATTTTTGCAGAATTCTGCGTACAGAGTCTCAATTTGGTGTTTGTCCCATTTTGTGAAGTCTTGGCTGGTAAGCGGACCCCAGACCTCACAACCATAAAGGGCAATGGGCTCTATGACTGATTCAAGTATTTTTAGCCAAATCCTAATTGGTATGTTGAAATGTATGTTCCTTTTGATGGCATAGAATGCCTTCTTGCCTTGTCTCTCGCTCACAGCTTTGTGGAAGTTACCTGTGGCGCTGATGTTTAGGCCAAGGTATGTATAGTTTTTTGTGTGCTCTAGGGCAACAGTGTCTAGATGGAATTTGTATTTGTGGTCCTGGTGACTGGACCTTTTTGGAACACCATTATTTTGGTCTTACTGGAGATTTACTGTCAGGGCCCAAGTCTGACAGAATCTGTGCATAAGATCTAGGTGTGCTGTAGGCCCTCCTTGGTTGGTGACAGAAGCACCAGATCATCAGCAAACAGTAGACATTTGACTTCGGATTCTAGTACGGTGAGGCCGGGTGCTGCAGACTTTTCTAGTGCCCGCGTCAATTCGTTGATGTATATGTTGAAGAGGGTGGGCTTGCTGCATCCCTGTCTCACCCACGACCCTGTGTGCAGAAATGTGTTTTTTTGCCCATTTTAACCGCACACTTGTTGTTTGTGTACATGAATTTTATAATGTCGTATGTTTTACCCCAACACCACTTTCCATCAGTTTGTATATCAGTCTCTCTCTCTCTCTATAGTCTCTCTCTCTATAGTCTCTCTCTCTCTCTCTATGCTCTCTCTTTCTCTGCGCTACCTCTCTCTTCTCGCTCTGTTGTTCCGCTCCTCTATTCCTACCCTCTGCCATGTTCCTCTCCTCTCTGCCATGTTCCTTCCTCTCTGCCATGTTCCCTCTCCTCTGCCATGTTCCTCTCCCTCTGCCATGTTCCTCTCCTCTCTGCCATGTTCCCTCCCTCTGCCATGTTCCTCCCTTCTCTGCCATGTTCCCCTCCTCTCTGCCATGTTCCCTCTCCCTCTGCCATGTTCCCCTCCTCTCTGCCATGTTCCTCTCCTCTCTGCCATGTTCCCTCCTCTCTGCCATGTTCCCCTCCTCTCTGCCATGTTCCCTCCCTCTCTGCCATGTTCCCTCCTCTCTGCCATGTTCCTCTCTCCTCTGCCATGTTCCCCTCCTCTCTGCCATGTTCCTCTCCTCTGCCATGTTCCTCTCCTCTCTGCCATGTTCCTCCCTCTGCCATGTTCCTCTCCTCTCTGCCATGTTCCTCTCCTCTCTGCCATGTTCTCCTCTGCCATGTTCCTCTCCTCTCTGCCTTGTTCCTCTCCTCTGCCATGTTCCCTCTCTGCCATGTTCCTCCCCTCTCT
Organism: Oncorhynchus keta; assembly: GCF_023373465.1. Classification (NCBI taxonomy): domain Eukaryota; kingdom Metazoa; phylum Chordata; class Actinopteri; order Salmoniformes; family Salmonidae; genus Oncorhynchus; species Oncorhynchus keta. The sequence continues at coordinate 10,432 of NW_026284232.1, forward strand.
GCCATGTTCCTCTCCTCTCTGCCATGTTCCCCTCCTCTCTGCCATGTTCCCCTCCTCTCTGCCATGTTCCCTCCTCTCTGCCATGTTCCCTCCTCTCTGCCATGTTCCTCTCCTCTCTGCCATGTTCCTCTCTGCCATGTTCCTCTCCCTCTCTGCCTTGTTCCCCTTCTCTGCCATGTTCCCCTCCTCTCTGCCATGTTCCCTCCTCTCTGCCATGTTCCTCTCCTCTCTGCTACATGTTCCCCTCCTCTCTGCCATGTTCCCTCCTCTCTGCCATGTTCCTCTCTGCCATGTTCCTCTCCTCTCTGCCATGTTCCTCTCCTCTCTGCCATGTTCCTCTCCTCTGCCATGTTCCTCTCCCTCTGCCACGTTCCTTCCTCTCTGCCATGTTCCTCTCCTCTCTGCCATGTTCCTCTCCTCTCTGCCATGTTCCTCTCTGCCATGTTCCTCTCCTCTGCCATGTTCCCTCCTCTCTGCCATGTTCCTCTCCCTCTCTGCCATGTTCCCCTCTCTCTGCCATGTTCCTCTCCCTCTCTGCCACGTTCCTCTCCTCTCTGCCATGTTCCCCTCCTCTCTGCCATGTTCCCCTCCTCTCTGCCATGTTCCTCTCTGCCATGTTCTCCTCCTCTCTGCCATGTTCCTCTCCTCTCTGCCACGTTCTCTCCTCTCTGCCATGTTCCCCTCCTCTCTGCCATGTTCCCCTCCTCTCTGCCCTCTCTCTTTCATTTTGGTACCAGCTGACTTGACAGTAGTAGTGCCAATAAAAGTTTTCCAAAAGATGTCTCTCCTCTCCGAAGTTATGTTGCTGGTGTGGTGCTGTGTGTCCCAACTAACTCCCTCTTTCGTCTGTCAGGTTCTGGAGGTGTAGAGCTACTCCTCGTCCTGTGCGGCCTGGATCTCTCCTCCCCCTGTCCCAGGGACTGTATCTGCTACACCTCTCCCAGCACCGTATCCTGTCAGGCACACAACTTTCTGTCTGTCCCAGAGGAGATCCCAGCCCAGAGCGAGAGGGTCTTCCTGCAGGTAAGAACCAGTTGATTACTCAACCATGTGTAGTCTAGAAATTAAAAGCATTTGTACGAAAAAAAATGTAATGCTGAGTGTCTTGGACATCTTCTTTGGAATAGTTTTGTCTAATTATAATTTCTAATGTTGCCGTCCGTCAATGTTGCCATCCGGTTTCCAAAGAGCCAAATCCAGACCCTAAGCAGCGATCTCGCCCTTTGTTTCTCTCCATTCTTCCAGAACAACAAGATTCAGCGTCTGCTGCGAGGCCACTTCAGTCCCACCACGGTCTTGCTGTGGCTCTACTCCAACAACATCTCTTACATCCAGGCCTCCACTTTTCACGGCTTTGCCCGCCTGGAGGAGCTGGATTTGGGGGACAACCGTCACCTGAGGGCCCTGGCTTCAGACACCTTCCAGGGCCTAGGCCGCCTGCACGCCCTGCACCTCTACCACTGTGGGCTGCTCAGCCTGCCGCCAGGGATCTTCGAGGGCTCAGCAGCCTGCAGTACCTCTATCTGCAGGCAGAGGAATAGAATAGAAAATCTTAGCTATATTAGATAGCTAGTGTCGTGGCAAATTGCAAGATTATTTTATAATGCTTCTATTGCATTATAATGGTTGTTTTATTTGACAGAATAGAGTGTTCTTTAACTATTGTGTGTGTGTGTTCTACTGAAGATGGGCCTCTATGAGATAACACTGACAGAGGAGATTTACAATGTCTTTGGGTAACAAAGCAAAATATTTTATTTATTTTTATTTTGCAAATAAAAACAAAAACTGAAATATCACATTTACATAAGTATTCAGACCCTTTACTCAGTACTTTGTTAAAAGCACCTTGGACAGAGATTACAGCCTCGAGTCTTCTCGGGTATGACGCTAGAAGCTTAGCACACCTGTATTTGGAGATCCTCCCATTCTTTTCTGCAGATCCTCCCAAGCTCTGTCAGGTTGGATAGAGTTTCGTTGCAGCATCTATTTTCAGGTCTCAGAGATGTTCAATTGGGTTTAGTCTGGGCTCTGGCTGGGCCAGAGACTTGTCCTGAAGCCCCTCCTGTGTTGTCTTGGCTGTGTGCTTTGTGTAAGTTTGTCCTGTTGGAAGGTGAACCTTCGCAGTCTGAGAACCTGCTCCAGAACGCTCAGGACTTCATCAGGATCTCTCTATACTTTGCTCTGTTCATCTTTGCCTCGATCTGACTAGTCTCCCAGTCCCTGCTGCTGAAAAACATCCTTCATCATAGGTTTCCTCCAGATGTGACGTTTCACATTCAGACCAAAGACTTCAATCTTGGTTTCATCCAACGAAATCAAATCAAATTTATTTATATAGCCCTTCTTACATCAGCTGATATCTCAAAGTGCTGTACAGAAACCCAGCTTAAAACCCCAAACAGCAAGCAATGCAGGTGTAGAAGCACGGTGGCTAGGAAAAACTCCCTAGAAAGGCCAAAACCTAGGAAGAAACCTAGAGAGGAACCAGGCTATGAGGGGTGGCCAGTCCTCTTCTGGCTGTGCCGGGTGGAGATTATAACAGAACATGGCCAAGATGTTCAAATGTTCATAAATGACCAGCAGGGTCAAATAATAATAATCACAGTAGTTGTCGAGGGTGCTCCAGATAATCTTGTTGCTCATGGTCTGAGAGTCTTTAGGTGCCTTTTGGCAAACTCAAAGCGGGCTGTCATTACTGAGAAGTGGCTTCCATCTGGCCATTTTACCATAAATTCCTGGTTGGTGGAGTGCTGCACAGATGGTTGTGTGTCCTTCCTGGTAAGGTTCTCCCATCTCCTCAGAGGAACTCTATACCTCTGTCAGAGTGACCATTAGGTTCTTGGTCACCTCCTGACCAGGCCTCTTTCCCACGATTGCTCAGTTTTGCCGGGTGGCCATCTCTAGGAAGAGTCTTTGTTGCTTTACAAGCCGCGGTGGAGGCTGCGGTGGAGGTCGTGATGGAGGTCACGGTGGTGGTCACGGTGGAGGCCACCGGTGTTCTTGGATAATGCAGAAATGTTTTGGTATCCTTCCCACATCTGTGCCTCGATACAATCTGTCTCGGAGTTCTACGGACAATTCCTTCGACCTCCACGGCTTGAGTTTTGCTCTGACGTGCACTGTCCAACTGTGGGACGTTATATAGCGGGCAGGTGTGTGCCTTTCCAAATCATGTCAATCAGTGAATTTACCACCCAGGTGGACTCCAATCAAGTTGTAGAAACATCTTAAGGATGATCAATGGAAACAGGATGCACCTGACCTCAATTTAGAGTCTCATAGCAAATGGTAAATAAGGTATTGTTTTTTTTGTTATTCTAAAACTCCTTGTTCCCTACTTTGTCATTATGGGATTTTGTGATGTCATTATGGGGTATTGTGATGTCATTATGGGATTTTGCGATGTCATTGTGGGGTATTGTGATGTCATTATGGGGTATTGTGTGTAGATTGCTGAGGGTTGATTTTTTCTTAATCTATTTTAGAATAAGGCTGTAACGTAACAAAATGTGGAAAGAGTCAAGGGTTTGAATACTTTCCGAAGGCACTGTAAACAGATCTTAATTTGACCAGTTTCTCCATGGAAGAAAAATGTATCCTGCATCAG
>NW_026284233.1:0-8485 GCF_023373465.1 Oncorhynchus keta
TTTCTTCTGTTTGGTCTTCACCTGGGAGTTACTGGTGCTGCCATAGTTGTGATGTCTGGCCATGGAGGTGACTGGTGCTACCATAGTTGTGATGTCTGGTCTAGCCATGGAGGTGACTGGTGCTGCCATAGTTGTGATGTCTGGCCATGGAGGTGACTGGTGCTGCCATAGTTGTGATGTCTGGCCATGGAGGTGACTGGTGCTGCCATAGTTGTGATGTCTGGCCTGGCCATGGAGGTGACTGGTGCTGCCATAGTTGTGAGGTCTGGCCATGGAGGTGACTGGTGCTGCCATAGTTGTGATGTCTGGCCATGGAGATGACTGGTGCTGCCATAGTTGTGAGGTCTGGCCATGGAGGTGACTGGTGCTGCCATAGTTGTGATGTCTGGCCATGGAGGTGACTGGTGCTGCCATAGTTGTGATGTCTGGTCTGGCCATGGAGGTGACTGGTGCTGCCATAGTTGTGATGTCTGGCCTGGCCATGGAGGTGACTGGTGCTGCCATAGTTGTGATGTCTGGTCTGGCCATGGAGGTGACTGGTGCTGCCATAGTTGTGATGTCTGGTCATGGAGGTGACTGGTGCTGCCATAGTTGTGATGTCTGGCCATGGAGGTGACTGGTGCTGCCATAGTTGTGATGTCTGGCCATGGAGGTGTCTGGTGCTGCCATAGTTGTGATGTCTGGCCATGGAGGTGACTGGTGCTGCCATAGTTGTGATGTCTGGTCTGGCCATGGAGGTGACTGGTGCTGCCATAGTTGTGATGTCTGGTCATGGAGGTGACTGGTGCTGCCATAGTTGTGATGTCTGGCCATGGAGGTGACTGGTGCTGCCATAGTTGTGATGTCTGGCCATGGAGGTGACTGGTGCTGCCATAGTTGTGATGTCTGGTCATGGAGGTGACTGGTGCTGCCATAGTTGTGATGTCTGGCCATGGAGGTGACTGGTGCTGCCATAGTTGTGATGTCTGGTCATGGAGGTGACTGGTGCTGCCATAGTTGTGATGTCTGGTCATGGAGGTGACTGGTGCTGCCATAGTTGTGATGTCTGGTCTGGCCATGGAGGTGACTGGTGCTGCCATAGTTGTGATGTCTGGTCATGGAGGTGACTGGTGCTGCCATAGTTGTGATGTCTGGTCTGGTCATGGAGGTGACTGGTGCTGCCATAGTTGTGATGTCTGGTCATGGAGGTGACTGGTGCTGCCATAGTTGTGATGTCTGGCCTGGCCATGGAGGTGTCTGGTGCTGCCATAGTTGTGATGTCTGGTCTGGCCATGGAGGTGACTGGTGCTGCCATAGTTGTGATGTCTGGCCATGGAGGTGTCTGGTGCTGCCATAGTTGTGATGTCTGGCCATGGAGGTGACTGGTGCTGCCATAGTTGTGATGTCTGGCCATGGAGGTGACTGGTGCTGCTACTATGTGTTTAGCTGCTACGGGTGAGACTTGTCAGGGATTTACTAGTGTTACTATGGGTTTGGATACTATACTGGTGCTATGGGTGTTGCTTTGGATGATACCACAGGATGTTGTTTCGCTGTTTGGCCTGTAGATGGTGCTGTGACTCTACCAGGAGTTGTGAACCTCACTACAGGTGCCTGGAACAAGGTCAGAGGCTGTCCCACTCCCTGGTTGGCAACAATCATAAACACAGGCCTGGGACTTGTTCTTCCTGCTGACCCACACTGCATTCTAACAACAGTGCCGAGACTTGTTCTTGCTGCTACAGCACTCCCCGGCCCTGACACAAGCTGCAGTCTAACTGGTCCTAGACCTGTATTCCCTGCTACAGCACTCCCTGACACAAGCTGGTGTCTATGGAGTGTACTACTAAACACTGACAGAAGTAGTTTATAAGACGGGAACACGTTTTCTTCTTTCAACACCAAACTGCTCTGACTTCTTCATTGTGATCCTCCTCTTCTGCTGGAACTGTCTCAGTTTGGTTTAGTTTGACCTGGACTGTCCTAGTCTTCGCCTCCAATCCAGATGACAGTTCAACTTTGACCCATGGGGGTGGACGGTGCGATGCCGTGCTCAACATTAAGGTGTCACTCCCTGGTGAACGCCCGCAGGCACATGGATCTTCCCGGACTTGGGCTCTGTAACGTGGGTACGGCGGTGGAGGGTGAGGCGGTCGGGCCAGAGAAATCCCTTGCCACGGTCGGGACAGAAGGAGGGCGTGTCCTCTGAGCGGAGCTTCAGGTGATGGGGTGTCTTGTTGCAGTCCTCAAAGGTGTGGTCACTGTCCGCCAAAGGTGTGGTCACTGTCCGCCACCTAATACAGGGAACAATGTTGTTGAGTTTCTCACGGCGCCATTTAGCTATTCTCATCGCCAGTCCTTTTATACGCCAATATATATTTTTTTAATATAGAATTTCAAAAACAACTGTTCAAAGCATACCTATAGTATACCATCGTGTGTAGTTGTTGGGAAATGATGATTACATGACTGAACAAATCATTTTAAATAGAATTGTAACTAAGTAAACTTATACTCTGTTTTATTATATCTGATTAACAATATGAGTTCATAAGAAGGGATTGTGAGACACAGACAAGGAGTAATTAAAAAGTTAATAAACACCATTCCAACTAGGAAGAAACGAATGGGTTGTGGACTGTGGAAACCGATAAGTTCGTTAGCCTATGGGTGACCCTACAGAAACTTAGCTCTGGGGTTTTTAGATAAGGCAGTGAGTGCATTCCTAGGGTTTCTGTTAATTAAAACTGTCAGTTCAGTGGTGATCGATAATGTTGAGGGGTCAAAAGTTATCTGGGAGTGTGTTAGTAAGTTAGAATGAACTTTTCACCTCACTTTGTCCCGGTCGAGAGGGGATTCTGTTAAAGCAATGAAATGACGTCATGATCTGTATATAAACTGTTTGTGATTAAGTGGGAGCGCGCTCCGAGAATAAATTCTATTACCTATTGAAAGACTGGTCTGCGTCTATTTTTAACAAACAAAAAATCGTAGAAATTCTCAAAATAGATTAAGGGCTTTCAATTGATGAAAGCACATTGGCATAATTAAATTACAGTAACAGTAGTATTGTTTAGAGTAAATACAGGAGTCCACATCTCTCCAACACTTCCTCAAACCCTTATGAACAGTGTTTCCTACCTACATGTACACTGACAGCAAAACCAGGGACCAGTCCTCTCAACCTAACTTGACTGACCTTGTGGTTATGCAGAATCCTGGCTGTCCTGGAGTCCTTGGGACACTTGTCACCAGCTGATGACTCAGATCATACACTGTTCTGAAGAAATTGTCACACTGGGGACATGGGTGAGGTTGCTCAGTCAGGTGGCACAGGATGTGCGCCTTCATCATACCGGCGGTAGTAAACGTCTTCTCACAGTACGGGCACGGAAACGGCTTCTCGCTCGTGGGCGGCGACCGCCGCGGCGTTGGAGAAGAATTTGCTGCAGTGTGAGCACATGTACGGCTTGGGCCTGTCCAAAGAGCTTATCACTCTTACCACAAGCTGAAATCATGTTTTGCTACTTCTACACAGTTCCTACCTGTCTGTAGAAGGTTTTGTTGCAGTCGGAGCAGGAGTAATGCTTCTCTCCCGTGTGGACACGTAGGTGCATCATCCTGTCCTGAACATATGGCCACAGACTGCATGTGTGGTGGAGGCTTGATCCACTGACACAGTATGGTGGATCTGAGTCTGCTTTGGTATCACTGGTCTACATGTGACCTGTTGTTGTTGGGGAAGTAAGGCAAGCGTCAACATTGGCAATAACTTGAACCGATTTTTATCTCCTAACTTGTTATGGGCTACATTTCATAAATGTACCCCCAAACTTGATCAAAATACGTTCTCTACTGTGTGTTTGATTACAATCAATTATACAGCAGTAAGCTACACACATATTGGACAATGTTTTGTATGTTATATTGATTCAGTGTGTGTAGAATGAACTACCTGTGTCTGTGCCATCGTTGTCGTAAACGACATCTTCATTTTCAGCTTCTTCCGCCGCTAACTGAAGTACTCTGCTCTCTCCGTTCTCGGTACTGGACCTTTCACGGTAAGAACGTCGGCGACCTGACTTTTCGACAGCTTGGTTCTCTCCGCCAGTAACGCTTTTTGCAGAGAACCCCTACAACGAGCCAACGGCACTTCAGAGATGGACGGAAATAAAACCTCAACTTCCTCTGTTGACATATGTAAAGATCCGTTCAGTTGCTTTTGAAGTTGTGTAAAACTAGATCGCATCACGTCGATCACTTCATCCACCCTTCGACTCGGAATAAAATTGTAGCTAAACGTGGTTTCCTACATTTCTAAAGCTGTTGTGAAACTCAGGATATTGGGTGTTCATCGGTAATTTCAACTCTTGCCTACACGAGACGAAAACCTTGAATACCAATCTTTATCAGCCTAAATGTATATGTGAACGCCAACTGGTTTGTTTTGGGACTGCGTGATTCAATTTAACCGGAAACCAGTTTGTTTTCATTGACGACTTCCGGCATGACAGTCTGCTATGACTTATTATGCTTAAAAATGAGGACACAATAATGGATAATTATTTTTATTGACAACTATCCAACAAAACATACTGATGGAATATGGGATTACTGTAAAACATAAGTATAAAAAAGCGTTTTATTATTACATATTCACATATTCCCTTTAAACAATTAGAAATAAGACAATTCCTGTTTCCCTTGGCTCAGGACCATCATGTAATGTGCCCTACATTTTGGCCTCAGCCAATGTGATGGCAGCACCGCCGGCCATATCCTCCCTCTGATTGGTCAGTTTCCTGCAGTGGTAGAAGATGTTGATTGGATGGATGAATGCCAGTAGAGTGAGGAGAGTCAGAGCGATGTTCACCTGAGGAGGAAAGACGACAAAGACAGCCCTTTTGAGAGCGTAGCCTTAACCTTACATGTGTACAAAGTAGGCCAACTGCAAGTTACATGGTTTTTGTGTTATGAGGTTCAACAAAGACAGTTCAATATTTACTTTTTGGCAAGTACAGCACAGTACATGTACCCCAATCTCATCCACCCTGCCACCGGCTCTCTGCCGAGTAACTGGGCCTGGGGACGAGGTTAATGATCATCTAGTGACCGTATGTTTGTATGACCCACTCACATAGAAGGGGTCTCCACCTAGGGCTCCTTTGACCAGGGGCAACAGGGGTACTGCAGCAGTGACACCACGGCAGACAGAGACATCCCAAACCATACAGCTTCCCAAAGTGGACCCCAGGAAAACTGGTGAGAGAGGGCAGGATGGAGAAAGACGTCAACTGAGGAAGTATGAATGAGGAGCACTCAGTCACCTTCCTTTATTGTAAACTTTAGTCTTTCAACTGTATTTTCACATTTTAGAATGTCAAGTATATTGTCTTTTAATTTTGAGTCCCTTGTTCCTTCTTCTATAATCTTCCCTTTTTATTTCCTTCCTGTCAGATCTCTCTATTAATCTGCCCCACTATCTGTCTCTATCCCTCTTTCCTCACGCGATGCTGATGAAGGCTGCGTTGCCTCCGTAGAGGAAAGAAGGAAGCGGTTGAGGACCTGCAGGATGAAGGTGAGGTACTGGAGAGGGAGGAGAGGAGAGGGAGGCGCAGATGGAGAAGAGGAGGCACTGGAGGAGGTGAGGAAGAGGGAGAGAGAGAGAGGGAGAGCGCAGGTCTGCCTCATATCTGTTTCTCCTATAAGGAGAAGTGAGAGAAAGGTTGGGTGAGGATGATGATGATGATGGACACACACACACACACACACACACACACCAGAACCATGCTCATGAGGCATGAAATAGAATTTAAAAATATATATTCTAGACTGAAACAGAAGGTAGGCCTACTACCTGAACAAATAACCCATTTTGTCTTTAATTGCTTAACATTTAGCTACTATTGAACACCATCCTGTTGTTGCTAAGCTACAGCCATGTGACCCACCTGGAGCCAGAGCTTCCCCTGTAATCTGTCCATGATGAGCCCGTTCCAGGGAGCACAGAGGACCCCACACAGCTGGGTGAAGGCAAAGGCATTGGTGTACTGACTCACTGAGAGAGAGAGATGGGGGGGGGGAGAGAGTATTTAGATTCATTCAGTGAACCTATGCTTTGGTGTGTACATGCGTGTGTTCATGTGTGTGTTTTACCCAGGGCTGAGTCGTTGTCGGCCAGCCGGTTGAGCATGGGGTTCAGTGTTCCGATGAAGAGGTAGTGTCTCAGCTGCATGACAGACAGCCACACCAGATGCCACAGGAAGAACCACGACTGCACACAGCTCCTGAAACTGGCCACTGAGAGAGAGAGAGGAGACCATTTGAGTCAACAAAATGCACCTTCCATTCCCCAGCCAGATTAAAGATTGTAGTTGGCCAAACGACACCTTTCCCAGAGTCTTCCGACTGCTGCCCATCATCAGGCTGTAGGGGCATGTCGTCGGTCTCAGCTGGCCCCTCCCCCTCCGATGTCATCCCCGTCTCTCGCGTCTTCTCAATCTCCTCTACGTTGTAGCTGTTGGACTTTCCAGGGCTTACGCTGTTGAAAAGGAAGCATCAGAGTATAATGAAATATGTTTTATCATCAGGGTCACCATCTGATAAGCATGGATGTCATTGAGACTAACCGAACAATTCAATACCATTTGTTAAATGCCAAACACTAATAATAATTACATTTTGTTTTGCATTTATCTATGAACATGTACAGGACTTTTTCCTGCCCAAGTAATCTGACAAGGAAACACTCCATGGTCTGGAAACCCCCCAGGCCCTATGCGAGTCGTAGTTCTCTAGGTGACAACTACAACCCCCATACATACTATGGCATTATGTATCATAGGGCCTGGTCAGATGAATACTGTCGTATGTGTGGGAGTTGTAGTTCTGACCCATAGGTGAAGCCCTCAGGGTGTGGGTAGTTGGTGTGGGTGGGAGTTGGATGTAGTTCTCACCCATAGGTGAAGCCCTCAGGGAGTGGGTAGTTGGTGTGGGTGTTGGGCATGAGGAAGAACGTCCTGAGGAGGTGGATGTAGTTCTCACCCATAGGTGAAGCCCTCAGGGAGTGGGTAGGGAATGTGGGTGTTGGGCGTGAGGAAGAACGTCCTGAGGAGGTGGATGTAGTTCTCACCCATAGGTGAAGCCCTCAGGGAGTGGGTAGTTGGTGTGGGTGGGAGTTGGATGTAGTTCTCACCCATAGGTGAAGCCCTCAGGGAGTGGGTAGTTGGTGTGGGTGGGAGTTGGATGTAGTTCTGACCCATAGGTGAAGCCCTCAGGGAGTGGGTAGTTGGTGTGGGTGGGAGTTGGATGTAGTTCTCACCCATAGGTGAAGCCCTCAGGGAGTGGGTAGGGAATGTGGGTGTTGGGCGTGAGGAAGAACGTCCTGAGGAGTTGGATGTAGTTCTCACCCATAGGTGAAGCCCTCAGGGAGTGGGTAGGGAATGTGGGTGGGAGTTGGATGTAGTTCTCACCCATAGGTGAAGCCCTCAGGGAGTGGGTAGGGAATGTGGGTGGGAGTTGGATGTAGTTCTCACCCATAGGTGAAGCCCTCAGGGAGTGGGTAGGGAATGTGGGTGGGAGTTGGATGTAGTTCTCACCCATAGGTGAAGCCCTCAGGGAGTGGGTAGTTGGTGTGGGTGGGAGTTGGATGTAGTTCTCACCCATAGGTGAAGCCCTCAGGGAGTGGGTAGGGAATGTGGGTGGGAGTTGGATGTAGTTCTCACCCATAGGTGAAGCCCTCAGGGAGTGGGTAGGGAATGTGGGTGTTGGGCATGAGGAAGAACGTCCTGAGGAGGTGGATGACACTGCAGACAGAGAGAATGAGGAAGGAGGAGCGGAGGGAGACCCCTCCTTCATACATCACCTGGGACGGAGGGAGAGAGAGATGGATAAGCAGAGCCACCAATGGATAGCTATTAAACAACCATGACTACATATAATACAAATATAATCATTATATGGGATATATCTACAAATATAATCAATATATGGGATATATCTACAATATATACAACTATAATCAATATGGGATATATCTACAATATATACAAATATAATCAATATGGGATATATCTACAATATATACAAATATAATCATTATATGGGATATATCTACAATATATACAAATATAATCAATATATGGGATATATCTACAATATATACAAATATAATCAATATATGGGATATATCTACAATATATACAAATTCATCTGTTTTATACACTTGGCCTTTTTAAGGCAGTTATCTAGTAACCTGACGAGCAGAACATTTCTCTCAGAGGCCTCTGTCCTGTAGGCTACAGTATGTGTGAGTTCTGTGATACCTTGATGATGAGGAAGACAGCCGAGGAAGAGTCGAAGGCTCCATTATAGAGGGTGATGATGGTGGAACGATGGGAGCCAAACAGGTTCCCAACCTATGGTAGCGAACAACAGTTCAACAACTGGACATTCATCCAAGAAGAATACATCCACCCATATAGTACACAGAATAAATACAGTATCC
>NW_026284234.1:0-14698 GCF_023373465.1 Oncorhynchus keta
CTACCCTCCTCTCTCTCTCTCTACTTTCCCTCTGTTCTGACTCTCTACCCTCCCTCTGTTCTGACTCTCTACCCTCCCTCTGTTCTGACTCTCTACCTCCTCTGTTCTGACTCTCTACCCTCCCTCTCTCTCTCTTTCCCTCTGTTCTGACTCTCTACCCTCCCTCTGTTCTGACTCTCTACTCCTCCCTCTGTTCTGACTCTCTACCCTCCCTCTCTCTCTCTCTCTCCCTCTGTTCTGACTCTCTACCCTCCCTCTCTCTCTCTCTCTCTCCCTCTGTTCTGACTCTCTACCCTCCCTCTGTTCTGACTCTCTACCCTCCCTCTGTTCTGACTCTCTACCCTCCCTCTGTTCTGACTCTCTACCCTCCCTCTCTCTCTCTCTCCCTCTGTTCTGACTCTCTACCCTCCCTCTGTTCTGACTCTCTACCCTCCCTCTCTCTCTCTTTCCCTCTGTTCTGACTCTCTACCCTCCCTCTCTCTCTCCCTCTGTTCTGACTCTCTACCCTCCCTCTCTCTCTCTCCCTCTGTTCTGACTCTCTACCCTCCCTCTCTCTCTCCCTCTGTTCTGACTCTCTACCCTCCCCTCTCTCTCTCTCCCTCTGTTCTGACTCTCTACCCTCCCTCTCTCTCTCTCTCTCTCCCTCTGTTCTGACTCTCTACCCTCCCTCCCTCTCTCTCTCTCCCTCTGTTCTGACTCTCTACCCTCCCTCTGTTCTGACTCTCTACCCTCCCTCTCTCTCTCTCTCTCCCTCTGTTCTGACTCTCTACCCTCCCTCTGTTCTGACTCTCTACCCTCCCTCTGTTCTGACTCTCTACCCTCCCTCTGTTCTGACTCTCTACCCTCCCTCTCTCTCTCTTTCCCTCTGTTCTGACTCTCTACCCTCCCTCTGTTCTGACTCTCTACCCTCCCTCTGTTCTGACTCTCTACCCTCCCTCTCTCTCTCTTTCCCTCTGTTCTGACTCTCTACCCTCCCTCTCTCTCTCTTTCCCTCTGTTCTGACTCTCTACCCTCCCTCTGTTCTGACTCTCTACCCTCCCTCTGTTCTGACTCTCTACCCTCCCTCTCTCTCTCTTTCCCTCTGTTCTGACTCTCTACCCTCCCTCTGTTCTGACTCTCTACCCTCCCTCTGTTCTGACTCTCTACCCTCCCTCTGTTCTGACTCTCTACCCTCCCTCTGTTCTGACTCTCTACCCTCCCTCTGTTCTGACTCTCTACCCTCCCTCTGTTCTGACTCTCTACCCTCCCTCTGTTCTGACTCTCTACCCTCCCTCTGTTCTGACTCTCTACCCTCCCTCTGTTCTGACTCTCTACCCTCCCTCTGTTCTGACTCTCTACCCTCCCTCTGTTCTGACTCTCTACCCTCCCTCTCTCTCTCTCTCTCCCTCTGTTCTGACTCTCTACCCTCCCTCTGTTCTGACTCTCTACCCTCCTCTCTCCCCTCCCTCTGTTCTGACTCTCTACCCTCCCTCTCTCTCTCTCTCCCTCTGTTCTGACTCTCTCTCTCCCTCTGTTCTGACTCTCTACCCTCCCTCTCTCTCTCCCTCTGTTCTGACTCTCTACCCTCCCTCTCTCTCTCTCTCCCTCTGTTCTGACTCTCTACCCTCCCTCCCTCTCTCTCTCTCCCTCTGTTCTGACTCTCTACCCTCCCTCCCTCTCTCTCTCTCCCTCTGTTCTGACTCTCTACCCTCCCTCTGTTCTGACTCTCTACCCTCCCTCTCTCTCTCTTTCCCTCTGTTCTGACTCTCTACCCTCCCTCTGTTCTGACTCTCTACCCTCCCTCTGTTCTGACTCTCTACCCTCCCTCTGTTCTGACTCTCTACCCTCCCTCTCTCTCTTTCCTCTGTTCTGACTCTCTACCCTCCCTCTGTTCTGACTCTCTACCCTCCCTCTGTTCTGACTCTCTACCCTCCCTCTCTCTCTCTCTCTCCCTCTGTTCTGACTCTCTACTCCTCTTTCCCTCTGTTCTGACTCTCTACCCTCCCTCTGTTCTGACTCTCTACCCTCCCTCTGTTCTGACTCTCTACCCTCCCTCTGTTCTGACTCTCTACCCTCCCTCTGTTCTGACTCTCTACCCTCCCTCTGTTCTGACTCTCTACCCTCCCTCTGTTCTGACTCTCTACCCTCCCTCTGTTCTGACTCTCTACCCTCCCTCTGTTCTGACTCTCTACCCTCCTCTGTTCTGACTCTCTACCCTCCCTCTGTTCTGACTCTCTACCCTCCCTCTGTTCTGACTCTCTACCCTCCCTCTGTTCTGACTCTCTACCCTCCCTCTGTTCTGACTCTCTACCCTCCCTCTGTTCTGACTCTCTACCCTCCCTCTCTCTCTCTCTCCCTCTGTTCTGACTCTCTCCCTCCCTCTGTTCTGACTCTCTACCCTCCCTCTCTCTCCCTCTGTTCTGACTCTCTACCCTCCCTCTCTCTCTCCCTCTGTTCTGACTCTCTACCCTCCCTCTCTCTCTCCCTCTGTTCTGACTCTCTACCCTCCCTCTCTCTCTCCCTCTGTTCTGACTCTCTACCCTCCCTCTCTCTCTCTCCCTCTGTTCTGACTCTCTACCCTCCCTCCCTCTCTCTCTCTCCCTCTGTTCTGACTCTCTACCCTCCCTCTCTCTCTCTCTCCCTCTGTTCTGACTCTCTACCCTCCCTCTGTTCTGACTCTCTACCCTCCCTCTCTCTCTCTTTCCCTCTGTTCTGACTCTCTACCCTCCCTCTGTTCTGACTCTCTACCCTCCCTCTGTTCTGACTCTCTACCCTCCCTCTGTTCTGACTCTCTACCCTCCCTCTCTCTCTCTTTCCCTCTGTTCTGACTCTCTACCCTCCCTCTGTTCTGACTCTCTACCCTCCCTCTGTTCTGACTCTCTACCCTCCCTCTCTCTCTCTCTCTCCCTCTGTTCTGACTCTCTACCCTCCCTCTCTCTCTCTTTCCCTCTGTTCTGACTCTCTACCCTCCCTCTGTTCTGACTCTCTACCCTCCCTCTGTTCTGACTCTCTACCCTCCCTCTCTCTCTCTTTCCCTCTGTTCTGACTCTCTACCCTCCCTCTGTTCTGACTCTCTACCCTCCCTCTCTCTCTCTCTCTCCCTCTGTTCTGACTCTCTACCCTCCCTCTGTTCTGACTCTCTACCCTCCCTCTGTTCTGACTCTCTACCCTCCCTCTCTCTCTCTCTCTCTCCCTCTGTTCTGACTCTCTACCCTCCCTCTGTTCTGACTCTCTACCCTCCCTCTCTCTCTCTCCCTCTGTTCTGACTCTCTACCCTCCCTCTGTTCTGACTCTCTACCCTCCCTCTGTTCTGACTCTCTACCCTCCCTCCCTCTCTCTCTCTCCCTCTGTTCTGACTCTCTACCCTCCCTCTGTTCTGACTCTCTACCCTCCCTCTGTTCTGACTCTCTACCCTCCCTCCCTCTCTCTCTCTCCCTCTGTTCTGACTCTCTACCCTCCCTCTGTTCTGACTCTCTACCCTCCCTCTGTTCTGACTCTCTACCCTCCCTCTGTTCTGACTCTCTACCCTCCCTCTGTTCTGACTCTCTACCCTCCCTCTGTTCTGACTCTCTACCCTCCCTCCCTCTCTCTCTCTCCCTCTGTTCTGACTCTCTACCCTCCCTCTGTTCTGACTCTCTACCCTCCCTCTGTTCTGACTCTCTACCCTCCCTCTGTTCTGACTCTCTACCCTCCCTCTGTTCTGACTCTCTACCCTCCCTCTGTTCTGACTCTCTACCCTCCCTCCCTCTCTCTCTCTCCCTCTGTTCTGACTCTCTACCCTCCCTCTGTTCTGACTCTCTACCCTCCCTCTGTTCTGACTCTCTACCCTCCCTCTCTCTCTCTCTCCCTCTGTTCTGACTCTCTACCCTCCTCTGTTCTGACTCTCTACCCTCCCTCTGTTCTGACTCTCTACCCTCCCTCTGTTCTGACTCTCTACCCTCCCTCTGTTCTGACTCTCTACCCTCCCTCTGTTCTGACTCTCTACCCTCCCTCTGTTCTGACTCTCTACCCTCCCTCTGTTCTGACTCTCTACCCTCCCTCTGTTCTGACTCTCTACCCTCCCTCTGTTCTGACTCTCTACCCTCCCTCTGTTCTGACTCTCTACCCTCCCTCTGTTCTGACTCTCTACCCTCCCTCTGTTCTGACTCTCTACCCTCCCTCTGTTCTGACTCTCTACCCTCCCTCTCTCTCTCTCTCCCTCTGTTCTGACTCTCTCTCTCCCTCTGTTCTGACTCTCTACCCTCCCTCTCTCTCTCCCTCTGTTCTGACTCTCTACCCTCCCTCTCTCTCTCCCTCTGTTCTGACTCTCTACCCTCCCTCTCTCTCTCCCTCTGTTCTGACTCTCTACCCTCCCTCTCTCTCTCTCCCTCTGTTCTGACTCTCTACCCTCCCTCTCTCTCTCTCCCTCCCTCTGTTCTGACTCTCTACCCTCCCTCCCTCTCTCTCTCTCCCTCTGTTCTGACTCTCTACCCTCCTCTCTCTCCCTCTGTTCTGACTCTCTACCCTCCCTCTGTTCTGACTCTCTACCCTCCCTCTCTCTCTCTCTTTCCCTCTGTTCTGACTCTCTACCCTCCCTCTGTTCTGACTCTCTACCCTCCCTCTGTTCTGACTCTCTACCCTCCCTCTGTTCTGACTCTCTACCCTCCCTCTCTCTCTCTCTCCCTCTGTTCTGACTCTCTACCCTCCCTCTGTTCTGACTCTCTACCCTCCCTCTGTTCTGACTCTCTACCCTCCTCTCTCTCTCTTCCCTCTGTTCTGATTCTCTACCCTCCCTCTCTCTCTCTTTCCCTCTGTTCTGACTCTCTACCCTCCCTCTGTTCTGACTCTCTACCCTCCCTCTGTTCTGACTCTCTACCCTCCTCTCTCTCTCTCCCTCTGTTCTGACTCTCTACCCTCCCTCTGTTCTGACTCTCTACCCTCCCTCTCTCTCTCTCTCTCCCTCTGTTCTGACTCTCTACCCTCCCTCTGTTCTGACTCTCTACCCTCCCTCTGTTCTGACTCTCTACCCTCCCTCTCTCTGACTCTCTCCCTCCCTCTGTTCTGACTCTCTACCCTCCCTCTGTTCTGACTCTCTACCCTCCCTCTCTCTCTCTTTCCCTCTGTTCTGACTCTCTACCCTCCCTCTGTTCTGACTCTCTACCCTCCCTCTCTCTCTTTCCCTCTGTTCTGACTCTCTACCCTCCCTCTCTCTCTCTTTCCCTCTGTTCTGACTCTCTACCCTCCCTCTGTTCTGACTCTCTACCCTCCCTCTGTTCTGACTCTCTACCCTCCCTCTCTCTCTCTCTCTCCCTCTGTTCTGACTCTCTACCCTCCCTCTGTTCTGACTCTCTACCCTCCCTCTCTCTCTCTCCCTCTGTTCTGACTCTCTACCCTCCCTCTGTTCTGACTCTCTACCCTCCCTCTGTTCTGACTCTCTCCCTCCTCTGTTCTGACTCTCTACCCTCCCTCTGTTCTGACTCTCTACCCTCCCTCTGTTCTGACTCTCTACCCTCCCTCCCTCTCTCTCTCTCCCTCTGTTCTGACTCTCTACCCTCCCTCTGTTCTGACTCTCTACCCTCCCTCTCTCTCTCTCTCCCTCTGTTCTGACTCTCTACCCTCCCTCTGTTCTGACTCTCTACCCTCCCTCTGTTCTGACTCTCTACCCTCCCTCCCTCTCTCTCTCTCCCTCTGTTCTGACTCTCTACCCTCCCTCTGTTCTGACTCTCTACCCTCCCTCTGTTCTGACTCTCTACCCTCCCTCCCTCTCTCTCTCTCCCTCTGTTCTGACTCTCTACCCTCCCTCTGTTCTGACTCTCTACCCTCCCTCTGTTCTGACTCTCTACCCTCCCTCTGTTCTGACTCTCTACCCTCCCTCTGTTCTGACTCTCTACCCTCCCTCTGTTCTGACTCTCTACCCTCCCTCTCTCTCTCTCTCTCTCCCTCTGTTCTGACTCTCTACCCTCCCTCTGTTCTGACTCTCTACCCTCCCTCTGTTCTGACTCTCTACCCTCCCTCTGTTCTGACTCTCTACCCTCCCTCTGTTCTGACTCTCTACCCTCCCTCCCTCTCTCTCTCTCCCTCTGTTCTGACTCTCTACCCTCCCTCTGTTCTGACTCTCTACCCTCCCTCTGTTCTGACTCTCTACCCTCCCTCTGTTCTGACTCTCTACCCTCCCTCTGTTCTGACTCTCTACCCTCCCTCTGTTCTGACTCTCTACCCTCCCTCACTCTCTCTCTCTCCCTCTGTTCTGACTCTCTACCCTCCCTCTGTTCTGACTCTCTACCCTCCCTCTGTTCTGACTCTCTACCCTCCCTCTGTTCTGACTCTCTACCCTCCCTCTCTCTCTCTCCCTCTGTTCTGACTCTCTACCCTCCCTCTGTTCTGACTCTCTACCCTCCCTCTGTTCTGACTCTCTACCCTCCCTCTGTTCTGACTCTCTACCCTCCCTCTGTTCTGACTCTCTACCCTCCCTCTGTTCTGACTCTCTACCCTCCCTCTCTCTCTCTCTCTCCCTCTGTTCTGACTCTCTACCCTCCCTCTGTTCTGACTCTCTACCCTCCCTCTGTTCTGACTCTCTACCCTCCCTCTGTTCTGACTCTCTACCCTCCCTCTGTTCTGACTCTCTACCCTCCCTCCCTCTCTCTCTCTCCCTCTGTTCTGACTCTCTACCCTCCCTCTGTTCTGACTCTCTACCCTCCCTCTGTTCTGACTCTCTACCCTCCCTCTGTTCTGACTCTCTACCCTCCCTCTGTTCTGACTCTCTACCCTCCCTCTGTTCTGACTCTCTACCCTCCCTCTGTTCTGACTCTCTACCCTCCCTCTGTTCTGACTCTCTACCCTCCCTCTCTCTCTCTCTCTCCCTCTGTTCTGACTCTCTACCCTCCCTCTGTTCTGACTCTCTACCCTCCCTCTGTTCTGACTCTCTACCCTCCCTCTGTTCTGACTCTCTACCCTCCCTCTCTCTCTCTCTCCCTCTGTTCTGACTCTCTACCCTCCCTCTGTTCTGACTCTCTACCCTCCCTCTGTTCTGACTCTCTACCCTCCCTCTGTTCTGACTCTCTACCCTCCCTCTCTCTCTCTCTCTCCCTCTGTTCTGACTCTCTACCCTCCCTCTGTTCTGACTCTCTACCCTCCCTCTGTTCTGACTCTCTACCCTCCCTCTCTCTCTCTCTCTCCCTCTGTTCTGACTCTCTACCCTCCCTCTGTTCTGACTCTCTACCCTCCCTCTGTTCTGACTCTCTACCCTCCCTCTGTTCTGACTCTCTACCCTCCCTCTGTTCTGACTCTCTACCCTCCCTCTGTTCTGACTCTCTACCCTCCCTCTGTTCTGACTCTCTACCCTCCCTCTCTCTCTCTCTCTCCTCTGTTCTGACTCTCTACCCTCCCTCTGTTCTGACTCTCTACCCTCCCTCTGTTCTGACTCTCTACCCTCCCTCTGTTCTGACTCTCTACCCTCCCTCTGTTCTGACTCTCTACCCTCCCTCTGTTCTGACTCTCTACCCTCCCTCTGTTCTGACTCTCTACCCTCCCTCTGTTCTGACTCTCTACCCTCCCTCTGTTCTGACTCTCTCCTCCTCTGTTCTGACTCTCTACCCTCCCTCTGTTCTGACTCTCTACCCTCCCTCTGTTCTGACTCTCTACCCTCCCTCTGTTCTGACTCTCTACCCTCCCTCTGTTCTGACTCTCTACCCTCCCTCTGTTCTGACTCTCTACCCTCCCTCTCTCTCTCTTTCCCTCTGTTCTGACTCTCTACCCTCCCTCTGTTCTGACTCTCTACCCTCCCTCTGTTCTGACTCTCTACCCTCCCTCTCTCTCTCTTTCCCTCTGTTCTGACTCTCTACCCTCCCTCTGTTCTGACTCTCTACCCTCCCTCTGTTCTGACTCTCTACCCTCCCTCTGTTCTGACTCTCTACCCTCCCTCTGTTCTGACTCTCTACCCTCCCTCTGTTCTGACTCTCTACCCTCCCTCTGTTCTGACTCTCTACCCTCCCTCTGTTCTGACTCTCTACCCTCCCTCTGTTCTGACTCTCTACCCTCCCTCTGTTCTGACTCTCTACCCTCCCTCTGTTCTGACTCTCTACCCTCCCTCTGTTCTGACTCTCTACCCTCCCTCTGTTCTGACTCTCTACCCTCCCTCTGTTCTGACTCTCTACCCTCCCTCTGTTCTGACTCTCTACCCTCCCTCTGTTCTGACTCTCTACCCTCCCTCTGTTCTGACTCTCTACCCTCCCTCTGTTCTGACTCTCTACCCTCCCTCTGTTCTGACTCTCTACCCTCCCTCTGTTCTGACTCTCTACCCTCCCTCTGTTCTGACTCTCTACCCTCCCTCTCTCTCTCTCTCCCTCTGTTCTGACTCTCTACCCTCCCTCTGTTCTGACTCTCTACCCTCCCTCTGTTCTGACTCTCTACCCTCCCTCTGTTCTGACTCTCTACCCTCCCTCTGTTCTGACTCTCTACCCTCCCTCCCTCTCTCTCTCTCCCTCTGTTCTGACTCTCTACCCTCCCTCTGTTCTGACTCTCTACCCTCCCTCTGTTCTGACTCTCTACCCTCCCTCTCTCTCTCTTCCCTCTGTTCTGACTCTCTACCCTCCCTCTGTTCTGACTCTCTACCCTCCCTCTGTTCTGACTCTCTACCCTCCCTCTGTTCTGACTCTCTACCCTCCCTCTGTTCTGACTCTCTACCCTCCCTCTGTTCTGACTCTCTACCCTCCCTCTGTTCTGACTCTCTACCCTCCCTCTGTTCTGACTCTCTACCCTCCCTCTCTCTCTCTCTCCCTCTGTTCTGACTCTCTACCCTCCCTCTCTCTCTCTCTCCCTCTGTTCTGACTCTCTACCCTCCCTCTGTTCTGACTCTCTACCCTCCCTCTGTTCTGACTCTCTACCCTCCCTCTGTTCTGACTCTCTACCCTCCCTCTGTTCTGACTCTCTACCCTCCCTCTGTTCTGACTCTCTACCCTCCCTCTGTTCTGACTCTCTACCCTCCCTCTGTTCTGACTCTCTACCCTCCCTCTGTTCTGACTCTCTACCCTCCCTCTGTTCTGACTCTCTACCCTCCCTCTGTTCTGACTCTCTACCCTCCCTCTGTTCTGACTCTCTACCCTCCCTCTGTTCTGACTCTCTACCCTCCCTCTGTTCTGACTCTCTACCCTCCCTCTGTTCTGACTCTCTACCCTCCCTCTGTTCTGACTCTCTACCCTCCCTCTGTTCTGACTCTCTCCCTCCTCTGTTCTGACTCTCTACCCTCCCTCTGTTCTGACTCTCTACCCTCCCTCTGTTCTGACTCTCTACCCTCCCTCTGTTCTGACTCTCTACCCTCCCTCTGTTCTGACTCTCTACCCTCCCTCTGTTCTGACTCTCTACCCTCCCTCTGTTCTGACTCTCTACCCTCCCTCTGTTCTGACTCTCTACCCTCCCTCTGTTCTGACTCTCTACCCTCCCTCTGTTCTGACTCTCTACCCTCCCTCTGTTCTGACTCTCTACCCTCCCTCTGTTCTGACTCTCTACCCTCCCTCTGTTCTGACTCTCTACCCTCCCTCTGTTCTGACTCTCTACCCTCCCTCTGTTCTGACTCTCTACCCTCCCTCTGTTCTGACTCTCTACCCTCCCTCTGTTCTGACTCTCTACCCTCCCTCTGTTCTGACTCTCTACCCTCCCTCTGTTCTGACTCTCTACCCTCCCTCTGTTCTGACTCTCTACCCTCCTCTGTTCTGACTCTCTACCCTCCCTCTGTTCTGACTCTCTACCCTCCCTCTGTTCTGACTCTCTACCCTCCCTCTGTTCTGACTCTCTACCCTCCCTCTGTTCTGACTCTCTACCCTCCCTCTGTTCTGACTCTCTACCCTCCCTCTGTTCTGACTCTCTACCTCCTCTGTTCTGACTCTCTACCCTCCCTCTGTTCTGACTCTCTACCCTCCCTCTGTTCTGACTCTCTACCCTCCCTCTGTTCTGACTCTCTACCCTCCCTCTGTTCTGACTCTCTACCCTCCCTCTGTTCTGACTCTCTACCCTCCCTCTGTTCTGACTCTCTACCCTCCCTCTGTTCTGACTCTCTACCCTCCCTCTGTTCTGACTCTCTACCCTCCCTCTGTTCTGACTCTCTACCCTCCCTCTGTTCTGACTCTCTACCCTCCCTCTGTTCTGACTCTCTACCCTCCCTCTGTTCTGACTCTCTACCCTCCCTCTGTTCTGACTCTCTACCCTCCTCTGTTCTGACTCTCTACCCTCCCTCTGTTCTGACTCTCTACTCTCCTCTGTTCTGACTCTCTACCCTCCCTCTGTTCTGACTCTCTACCCTCCCTCTGTTCTGACTCTCTACCCTCCCTCTGTTCTGACTCTCTACCCTCCCTCTGTTCTGACTCTCTACCCTCCCTCTGTTCTGACTCTCTACCCTCCCTCTGTTCTGACTCTCTACCCTCCCTCTGTTCTGCTCTCTCTCTCCCTCTGTTCTGACTCTCTACCCTCCCTCTGTTCTGACTCTCTACCCTCCTCTGTTCTGACTCTCTACCCTCCCTCTGTTCTGACTCTCTACCCTCCCTCTGTTCTGACTCTCTACTCCTCCCTCTGTTCTGACTCTCTACCCTCCCTCTGTTCTGACTCTCTACCCTCCCTCTGTTCTGACTCTCTACCCTCCCTCTGTTCTGACTCTCTACCCTCCCTCTGTTCTGACTCTCTACCTCCCTCTGTTCTGACTCTCTACCCTCCTCTGTTCTGACTCTCTCTCCCTCTGTTCTGACTCTCTACCCTCCCTCTGTTCTGACTCTCTACCCTCCCTCTGTTCTGACTCTCTACCCTCCTCTGTTCTGACTCTCTACCCTCCCTCTGTTCTGACTCTCTACCCTCCCTCTGTTCTGACTCTCTACCCTCCTCTGTTCTGACTCTCTACCCTCCTCTCTCTCTCTCTCTTCCCTCTGTTCTGACTCTCTACCCTCCCTCTCTCTCTCTCTCTCCCTCTGTTCTGACTCTCTACCCTCCCTCTGTTCTGACTCTCTACCCTCCCTCTGTTCTGACTCTCTACCCTCCCTCTCTCTCTCTCTCCCTCTGTTCTGACTCTCTACCCTCCCTCTGTTCTGACTCTCTACCCTCCCTCTGTTCTGACTCTCTACCCTCCCTCTCTCTCTTTCCCTCTGTTCTGACTCTCTACCCTCCTCTCTCTCTCTCTCTCTCCTCTGTTCTGACTCTCTACCCTCCCTCTCTCTCTCTCTCCCTCTGTTCTGACTCTCTACCCTCCCTCTGTTCTGACTCTCTACTCCTCCTCTGTTCTGACTCTCTACTCCTCCCTCTGTTCTGACTCTCTACCCTCCCTCTCTCTCTTTCCCTCTGTTCTGACTCTCTACCCTCCCTCTCTCTCTGCTCTCTCTCTCCCTCTGTTCTGACTCTCTACCCTCCCTCTGTTCTGACTCTCTACTCTCTCCCTCTGTTCTGACTCTCTACCCTCCCTCTGTTCTGACTCTCTACCCTCCCTCTGTTCTGACTCTCTACCCTCCCTCTCTCTCTCTCTCCTTCCCTCTGTTCTGACTCTCTACCCTCCCTCTCTCTGACTCTCTCTCCTCCCTCTGTTCTGACTCTCTACCCTCCCTCTGTTCTGACTCTCTCTCTCCCTCTGTTCTGACTCTCTACCCTCCCTCTCTCTCTCTCTCCCTCTGTTCTGACTCTCTACCCTCCCTCTCTCTCTCTCTACCTCTCTTCTGACTCTCTCTCTCCTCTGTTCTGACTCTCTACCCTCCCTCTCTCTCTCTCTTTCCCTCTGTTCTGACTCTCTACCCTCCCTCTCTCTCTCTCTCTCCCTCTGTTCTGACTCTCTACCCTCCCTCTCTCTCTCTCTCTTCTCTCCTCTGTTCTGACTCTCTACTCCTCCCTCTCTCTCTCTCTCTTTCCCTCTGTTCTGACTCTCTACCCTCCCTCTCTCTCTCTCTCCCTCTGTTCTGACTCTCTACCCTCCTCTCTCTCTCTCTTCCCTCTGTTCTGACTCTCTACTCTCCCTCTCTCTCCTCTGTTCTGACTCTCTACCCTCCCTCTCTCTCTCTCTCTCTCCCTCTGTTCTGACTCTCTACCCTCCTCTCTCTCTCTCTCTTCCTCTGTTCTGACTCTCTCCTCCCTCTTCTCCTCTCTCTCTTCCTCTGTTCTGACTCTCTACTCTCCCTCTCCCTCTGTGATATCTAAGTTTTTTTTAAATAAAAATGTTCACACATACAATAAACAGTTTTTGCTTTGTAATTCTGGGTTATTGTGTGTAGATGAGGGGAAAACACATTTAATCCATTTTAGAATAAGGCTGTAACATGACAAAATATGTAAAAAGTCAAGGGGTCTGAATACTTTGTGAATGTTACTGTATATCAGTATATTAGACTCTCTCTCTCTCTCTCTCTCTCTGCAGTGATGTTGTTTTCATCACTTCTGGTTTAACACTGCCATCAAGTGGTGATTGTCCAAACTGCACCACTGTTACGATAGAGAAAGTGAGAGATAGAGAGAGAAAAAAGTGTGGGAGAGAGAGAAGAAAGTGTGCGAGAGAGAGAGCAGAGTGGGGGAGAGAGAGAGCAGAGTGTGGGAGAGAGAGCAGAGAGAGAGAGAGCAGAGAGAGAGAGAGAGCAGACTGTGGGAGAGAGAGAGAGCATAAAGTGTGGGAGAGAGAGAGAGCAGAGAGTGTGGGAGAGAGAGCAGAGAGTGTGGGAGAGAGAGAGAGCAGAGAGAGAGATATTAGAGTGTGTGGGAGAGAGAGAGCAGAGAGTGTGGGAGAGAGAGCAGAGAGAGAGCAGAGTGTGTGGGAGAGAGAGAGCAGAGAGTGTGGGAGAGAGAGCAGAGTGTGGGAGAGAGAGAGCAGAGAGAGAGCGCAGAATGTGGGAGAGAGAGAGCAGAGAGAGAGCAGAGTGTGGGAGAGAGAGAGCAGAGAGTGTGAGAGAGAGCGAGGGAGCAGAGAGAGAGCAGGCTGAGAAAGCAAAGAAAGAGTGAGAGAGCAAAGAGTGAGATAGCAGATAGAGAGAGAGAGCAATGAGCAAAGAGAGAGCAGAGAGAGAGCAGAGAAAAGAGAGAGAGAGCAGAGAACAGAGAGAGCAGAGAAGAGAGCAGAGAGCAGAGAGAGAGCAGAGAGCAGGCTGAGAGAGCTGATAGAGCAGAGCGAGGAGAAGAGAGCAGAGAGTGAGATCAGAGAGTGAGAGAGAAGAGGGCAGAGAGAGCAGAGAAAGCGAGCAGAAAGAGAGCAGAGAAGAGAGATCAGAGAACAGAGAGAGCAGAGAACAGAGAGAGCAGAAAGAGAGCAGAGAAGAGCAGAGAAGAGAGAGCAGAGAACAGAGAGAGCAGAGAGAGAGCAGAGAAGAGAGAGCAGAGAACAGAGAGAGCAGAGAGAGAGCAGAGAAGAGAGAGCAGAGAACAGAGAGAGCAGAAAGAGAGCAGAGAAGAGCAGAGAAGAGAGAGCAGAGAACAGAGAGAGCAGAGAGAGAGCAGAGAAGAGAGAGCAGAGAACTTTGTTGCTATAGTAACCCTGCATTACAACACTCTGTTGTACTAATTGTACAATTTGTTTAATTCTATTCCACATATTTAATTGTTTTGTATTTCATTTCATTTTTGTTTCATGTTTCAACCAGTTGCAGGTTAACATCAACCTGACAGAGGAAACGTTAAATCAATAACCAAACTGTTTTCACAATTAACAGGCTTTTCTTGTTTCAAGTATGTTTTATTATGAAAAGTACAATATATCCTTGTATACTTGTACAACTATGGAGCGTATGTCCATATATAATTGTATAATATAATAATTGTATATAATTGTATAATTAGTTTTTCAACATAAAAGACAACACATGGTATTTTAACAGTGTTGTTGTAAGAGGAGACACACTCACTGAACATTCACACTGGACACATAGGACACCAACAGGACACACACACACACCACGCACACACACACCACACACACACACACACACACACACACACACACACACACACACACACACACACACACACACACACACATAGGATAATTATAGAAAGACGTGTGTGTGATGTGTGTGTGTGTGTGTCTAGAGTGTGTGTGTGTCCAGAGTGTGAGTGTGTGTGTCCAGAGTGTGTGTGTGTGTGTGTGTCCAGAGTGTGTGTGTGTGTGTCCAGAGTGTGTGTGTGTGTCCAGAGTGTGTGTGTGTCCAGAGTGTGTGTGTGTGTCCAGTGTGTGTGTGTGTCCAGAGTGTGTGTGTGTGTGTGTGTCCAGTGTGTGTGTGTGTCCAGAGTGTGTGTGTGTCCAGTGTGTGTGTCCAGTGTGTGTGTGTGTCCAGAATGTGTGTGTGTGTGTCCAGAGTGTGAGTGTGTGTGTCCAGTGTGTGTGTGTGTCCAGTGTGTGTGTGTGTCCAGAGTGTGTGTGTGTCCAGAGTGTGTGTGTGTCCAGTGTGTGTGTGTGTCCAGAGTGTGTGTGTGTCCAGAATGTGTGTGTCCAGAGTGTGTGTGTGTGCAGTGTGTGTGTGTCCAGAGTGTGTGTGTGTGTGTCCAGAGTGTGTGTGTGTCCAGTGTGTGTGTGTGTCCAGAGTGTGTGTGTGTCCAGAGTGTGTGTGTGTCCAGAGTGTGTGTGTGCCCAGAGTGTGTGTGTGTCCAGAGTGTGTGTGTGTGTCCTGTGTGTGTGTTTGTGTGTGTGTGTGTGTGTGTGTGTGTGTATTTGTCCAGTGTGTGTTTGTCCAGTGTGTGTGTGTGTGTGTGTGTGTGTGTGTGTGTCCAGAGTGTGTGTGTGTCCAGAGTGTGTGTGTGT
>NW_026284235.1:0-10000 GCF_023373465.1 Oncorhynchus keta
CGTGTCCTCCGTCATGTCCTCCGGTCGTGTCCTCCATGCGTGTCCTCCATCGTAGCCTCCATCGTGTCCTCCGTCGTGTCCTCCGTCATGTCCTCCGATCGTGTCCTCCCGTCGTGTCCTCCATCGTGTCCTCCATCGTGTCCTCCATCGTGTCCTCCATCGTAGCCTCCGTCATGTCCTCCATCGTGTCCTCCGTCATGTCCTCCAGTCGTGTCCTCCATCGTGGTTCCTCCGTCGTGTCCTCCATCGTAGCCTCCATCGTAGCCTCCATCGTGTCCTCCATCGTGTCCTCCATCGTGTCCTCCATCGTAGCCTCCGTCCATGTCCTCCATCGTGTCCTCCGTCATGTCCTCCATCGTGTCCTCCATCGTGTCCTCCAGTCGTAGCCTCCATCGTGTCCTCCATCATGTCCTCCATCGTGTCCTCCGTCATGTCCTCCAGTCGTGTCCTCCATCGTGTCTCTCCGTCGTAGTCCTCCATCGTGTCCTCCATCGTAGCCTCCATTCACTGTCCTCCATCGTGTCCTCCATCATGTCCTCCATCGTGTCGTCCATCGTGTCCTCCGTCGTAGCCTCCATCGTAGCCTTCCATTGTAGCCTCCATCGTGTCCTCCCATCGTGTCCTCCATCGTAGCCTCCATCGTAGTCCTCCATCGTAGCCTCCATCGTGGTCCTCCATCGTGTCCTCCATCGTGTCCTCCATCGTAGCCTCCATCGTGTCCTCCGTCGTGTCCTCCATCGTGTCCTTCCATCGTAGCCTCCTTCATGTCCTCTATCGTCGTCCTCCATCATGTTCCTCCATCGTGTCCTCCATCGTGGTCTCTATCGTCGTGTTATTCCAGTCATCATCGATGTATAATATTATGCAGTGTTATTCAGTCATTACCGATCATGATAATGTTATGCAGTGTTATTCAGTCATTACCGATCATGATAATGTTATGCAGTGTTATTCAGTCATTACCGATCATGATAATGTTATACAGTGTTATTCAGTCATTACGATCATGATAATGTTATGCAGTGTTATTCAGTCATTACCGATCATGATAATGTTATGCAGTGTTATTCAGTCACTACCGATCATGATAATGTTATGCAGTGTTATTCAGTCATTACCGATCATGATAATGTTATGCAGTGTTATTGAGTCATTATCGATCATGATAATGTTATACAGTGTTATTCAGTCATTACCGATCATGATAATGTTATGCAGTGTTATTCAGTCATTACCGATCATGATAATGTTATGCAGTGTTATTCAGTCATTACCGATCATGATAATGTTATGCAGTGTTATTCAGTCATTACGATCATGATAATGTTATGCAGTGTTATTCAGTCATTACCGATCATGATAATGTTATGCAGTGTTATTCGAGTCATTACCGATCATGATAATGTTATGCAGTGTTATTCAGTCATTACCGATCATGATAATGTTATGCAGTGTTATTCAGTCATTACCGATCATGATAATGTTATGCAGTGTTATTCAGTCATTACCGATCATGATAATGTCATGCAGTGTTATTCAGTCATTACCGATCATGATAATGTCATGCAGTGTTATTCAGTCATTACCGATCATGATAATGTCATGCAGTGTTATTCAGTCATTACCGATCATGATAATGTCATGCAGTGTTATTCAGTCATTACCGATCATGATAATGTCATGCAGTGTTATTCAGTCATTACCGATCATGATAATGTCATGCAGTGTTATTCAGTCATTACCGATCATGATAATGTCATGCAGTGTTATTCAGTCATTACCGATCATGATAATGTTATGCAGTGTTATTCAGTCATTACCGATCATGATAATGTTATGCAGTGTTATTCAGTCATTATCGATCATGATAATGTTGAGCAGTGTTATATTCAGTCATTACCGATCATGATAATGTTATGCAGTGTTAGTCGTTGCTTGGCGTCTCTTTATTTTCACAACATAGTAAAAACCCTGACCCACTATTCCTGTATGGGAACCCAGTCAAACGTGTGTGTACCAAATGGCACCCTATTCCCTATATAGTGCACTACTTTAGACCAGAGCCCTATTCCCATATAGTGCACTACTTTAGACCAGAGCCCTATTCCTATATAGTGCACTACTTTAGACCAGGGCCCTATTCCCTATATAGTGCACTACTTTAGACCAGGGCCCAATGGGAGATATTACAGAAGACTCTTGACTGATTGGCTGCTCATGTGGCGCTGGCCTTGGCAATTACTTATCTCTTCGAAAACACACTCACACACACAGACACAGACACACAGACACAGACACACAACAGACACAGACACACAGACACAGACACACAGACACAGACACACAGACACAGACAGCCACAGACACACAGACACAGACACACAGACACACAGACACAGACACACAGACACAGACAGCCACAGACACACAGACACAGACACACAGACACAGACACACAGACACAGACACACAGACACAGACAGCCACAGACACACAGACACAGACACACAGACACACAGACACAGGACACAGACACAATAGACACAGACACACAGACACAGACAGCCACAGACACACAGACACAGACACACACACAGACAGACAGACACAGAGACACACAGACACACGCAATAATGCACACAGACACAGCCACACACACACACACACACACACACAGACAGACACAGACACAGACAGACACACACACAGACAGACACACAGACACAGACAGCCACAGACACACAGACACAGACACACAGACACAGACACACAGACAGACACACACAGACACACAGACACAGACACACAGACAGACACACAGACACAGACACACAGACACAGACACACAGACACAGACACACACACACAGACACAGACACACACACAGACAGCCACAGACACACAGACACAGACAGACAGCCACAGACACACAGACACACACACACAGACACACACAGCCACAGACACACAGACACAGACACACAGCCACAGACAGACAGACACAGACAGACAGACAGACAGACAGACACAGACACACACACAGACACACAGACACACACAGACACAGACAGACACAGACACAGACACACAGACAGACAGACAGACAGACAGACAGACAGACACAGACAGCCACAGACGCACAGACACAGACACACACAGACACAGACAGACACACACACAGCCACAGACACAGACACACAGACACAGCAGACAGACAGACAGACAGACAGAGACAGACAGACAGACACAGACACAGACACATAGACAACAGACACATAACACAGAAAAGGCGAAGAGAGAAAAGAGAGGAGAGAAGAGAAGATTTTATTCAGGAAAAGAGAAGACATACATCAGAGAAGAAAGAGGAAGACAGAAGTCAGGAGAAGAGTAGTATAGAAGTCAGGAGAAGAGAAGACAGGAGAAGAGAGAGAAGAGTATTCAGGAGAAGAGAAGAAGATTTAGTCAGGGAAAAGAGAAGACAGAAGTCAGAGAAGAAAGAGAAGACAGAAGTCAGAGAAGAGAAGATAGAAGTCAGGAGAAGAGAAGACAGGAGAAGAGAGAGAAGAGTAATCAGGAGAAAGAGAAGAGTCAGGAGAAGAGAAGACAGAAGTCAGGAGAAGAGAAGACAGAAGTCAGGAGAAGAGAAGACAGAAGTCAGGGAAGAAGAGAAGAGAGAGAAGAGAATCAGGAGAAGAGAAGACAGGAGAAGAGAAGACAGAAGACAGAGAAGAGAAGACAGAAGTCAGGAGAAGAGAAGACAGAAGTCAGGGGAGAAGAGAAGTCAGGAGAAGAGAAGAAAAGACAGGAGAAGAGAAGACAGAAGACAGGAGAAGAGAAGACAGAAGTCAGGAGAAGAAAAGTCAGGAGAAGAGAAGACAGAAGTCAGAGAAGAGAAGACAGGAGAAGAGAAGACAGAAGTCAGGAGAAGAAAAGTCAGAGAAAGAAGAAGACAGAGAAGAAAAGTCAGGAGAAGAGAAGACAGAAGTCAGAGAAGAAAAGTCAGGGGAGAAGAGAAGACAGAAGTCAGGAGAAGAGAAGACAGAAGTCAGGAGAAGAGAAGACAGAGAAGAGAAGACAGGAGTCAGAAGAAGAGAAGACAGAAGTCAGGAGAAGGGAATGCAGTCCCAGCACTCAAAGCAGAGTTATTCCAGTCCCCACTAAATTGTCAATAATTTTCTCCAACTTGTGCCTGTCCTCAAATGACTTATTTCCTCCCTCTCTAAAAACAGGATGTTGATATCTGGGCAGCTCTTCCTCTCTGTCTCTCTGTTCTGTCTGTCTGTCTGTCTGTCTGTCTGTCTGTCTGTCTGTCTGTCTGTCTGTCTGACTGTCTGCCCTCTCT
This sequence comes from Oncorhynchus keta, assembly GCF_023373465.1. Taxonomy (NCBI): domain Eukaryota; kingdom Metazoa; phylum Chordata; class Actinopteri; order Salmoniformes; family Salmonidae; genus Oncorhynchus; species Oncorhynchus keta. The sequence continues at coordinate 4,343 of NW_026284235.1, forward strand.
CTTTCCTCTTTCTTCTCACACTCTCACTCACTCACTCTGATGCAATAAAAGGACTGGTTGCCTTGGAAACTGTTAAGAGTTAAGAGTCCACTGTGACGGGCATAATGAAAGGAGACACACACACACACAAGCCACTCACTATGAGCTGCCATGCTTCTCCATGGAAGCAGGATCAGTGTGATGCCATCAGTACAAGTCCTGAGGGTAGAGCTGGCATCATTCAACCTGAGGGTAGAGCTGGCATCATTCAATCTGAGGGTAGAGCTGGCATCATTAAACCTGAGGTAGAGCTGGCATCATTAAACCTGAGGGTAGAGCTGGCATCATTAAACCTGAGGGTAGAGCTGGCATCATTAAACCTGATGATAGAGCTGGCATCATTAAATCTGAGGGTAGAGCTGGCATCATTAAACCTGAGGGTAGAGCTGGCATCATTAAACCTGAGGGTAGAGCTGGTATCATTAAACCTGGAGGGTAGAGCTGGCATCATTAAACCTGAGGGCAGAGCTGGCATCATTAAATCTGAGGGTAGAGCTGGGTATCATTAAATCTGAGGGTAGAGCTGGCATCATTAAACCTGAGGGTAGAGCTGGCATCATTAAACCTGAGGATAGAGCTGGCATCATTAAACCTGAGGGTAGAGCTGGCATCATTAAACCTGAGGGTAGAGCTGGCATCATTAAACCTGAGGGTTGAGCTGGCATCATTAAACCTGAGGGCAGAGCTGGCATCATTAAACCTGAGGGCAGAGCTGGCATCATTCAATCTGAGGCAGCTGGCATCATTAAACCTGAGGGTAGAGCTGGCATCATTAAACCGGAGGGTAGAGCTGGCATCATTAAAACCTGAGGGTAGAGCTGGCATCATTAAACCTGAGGGGTAGAGCTGGCATCATTAAACCTGAGGTAGAGCTGGCATCATTAAACCTGGGAGGCAGAGCTGGCATCATTCAATCTGAGGTAGAGCTGGCATCATTAAACCTGAGGGTAGAGCTGGCATCATTAATCTGAGGGGTAGAGCTGGCATCATTCAAGCCTGAGGGTAGAGCTGGCATCATTAGAGCTTGCATCATTCCTGAGGGTAGAGCTGGCATCATTATTAAACCTGAGGGTAGAGCTGGCATCATTAAACCTGAGGGAGAGCTGGCATCATTCAATCAGCTGGCATATTAAACCTGAGGTAGAGCTGGCATCATTAAACCTGAGGGTAGAGCTGGCATCATTAAACCTGGGGGCAGAGCTGGCATCATTAAACCTGAGGGCAGAGCTGGCATCATTAAACCTGAGGGTAGAGCTGGCATCATTAAACCTGAGGGTAGAGCTGGCATCATTAAACCTGAGGCAGAGCTGGCATCATTAAACCTGCGGGTAGAGCTGGCATCATTAAACCTGAGGTAGAGCTGGCATCATTAAACCTGGGGTAGGCTGTCATCATTAAACCTGAGGTAAGAGCTGGCATCATTAAACCTGAGGGTAGAGCTGGCATCATTAAACCTAAAGGGTAGAGCTGGCATCATTAAACCTGAGGGCAGAGCTGGCATCATTAAACCTGAGGGTAGAGCTGGCATCATTAAACCTGAGGGTAGAGCTGGCATCATTCAATCTGAGGTTAGAGCTAGCATCATTCAATCTGAGGGGTAGAGCTTGCATCATTCAATCTGAGGGTAGAGCTGGCATCATTCAATCTGAGGGTAGAGCTGGCATCATTCAATCTGAGGGTAGAGCTGGTAATCATTCAATCTGTGGGTAGAGCTTGCATCATTCAATCTGAGGGTAGAGCTGGCATCATTAAACCTGAGGGTAGAGCTGGCATCATTAAACCTGAGGGTAGAGCTGGCATCATTAAACCTGAGGGTAGAGCTGGCATCATTCAACCTGAGGGTAGAGCTGGCATCATTCAACCTGAGGGTAGAGCTTGCATCATTCAATCTGAGGGTAGAGCTGGCATCATTCAATCTGAGGGTAGAGCTGGCATCATTCAATCTGAGGGTAGAGCTGGCATCATTCAATCTGAGGGTAGAGCTGGCATCATTCAATCTGAGGGTAGAGCTTGCATCATTCAATCTGAGGGTAGAGCTGGCATCATTCAATCTGAGGGTAGAGCTGGCATCATGCAATCTGAGGGTAGAGCTGGCATCATTCAATCTGAGGGTAGAGCTGGCATCATTCAATCTGAGGGTAGAGCTGGCATCATTCAATCTGAGGGTAGAGCTGGCATCATTCAATCTGAGGGTAGAGCTGGCATCATTCAATCTGAGGGTAGAGCTGGCATCATTCAATCTGAGGGTAGAGCTGGCATCATTCAATCTGGAGGGTAGAGCTGGCATCATTCAATCTGAGGGTAGAGCTGGCATCATTCAATCTGAGGGTAGAGCTGGCATCATTCAATCTGAGGGTAGAGCTGGCATCATTCAATCTGAGGGTAGAGCTGGCATCATGCAATCTGAGGGTAGAGCTGGCATCATTCAACCTGAGGGTAGAGCTGGCATCATTCAATCTGAGGGTAGAGCTGGCATCATTAAACCTGAGGTAGAGCTGGCATCATTAAACCTGAGGGTAGAGCTGGCATCATTCAATCTGAGGGTAGAGCTGGGATCATTCAATCTGAGGGTAGAGCTGGCATCATTCAATCTGAGGGTAGAGCTGGCATCATTCAATCTGAGGGTAGAGCTGGCATCATTAAACCTGAGGGTAGAGCTGGCATCATTAAACCTGAGGGTAGAGCTGGCATCATTAAACCTGAGGGTAGAGCTGGCATCATTAAACCTGAGGGTAGAGCTGGCATCATTCAATCTGAGGGTAGAGCTGGCATCATTCAATCTGAGGGTAGAGCTGGCATCATTCAATCTGAGGGTAGAGCTGGCATCATTCAATCTGAGGGTAGAGCTGGCATCATTCAATCTGAGGGTAGAGCTGGCATCATTCAATCTGAGGTTAGAGCTGGCATCATTAAACCTGAGGGTAGAGCTGGCATCATTAAACCTGAGGGCAGAGCTGGCATCATTCAATCTGGAGGGTAGAGCTGGCATCATTCAATCTGAGGGTAGGGTTAGTAATGTGGGTGTCCCAGTAAAACACTAGGATTTGTGAGCCAAGTTGATTTCACTCACTAGCAAGTTTTTGTTATTGACACAATTAATTCATTTTCACTATCAATCATCATCAATATATATTACTGCACTAACTGAGGGAAGGGACTAGTTTCCCTGTTTAGTTACTTCTTAGGTTACACCCCTGTACACATTCATAATAATGTTTATATATATATTTATAATAGTTTATTATAATTATGTATTATGTAAGTTATTTTTGCCCCTTTTTCTCCCCAATTTCGTGATATCCAAATTGGTAGTTGGTAAATCTTGTCCCATTGCTGTAACTCCCCTGAACTCGGGAGACGCGAAGGTCAAGAGCCATGCGTCCTCCCGAAACACGACCCCGCCAAGCCACACTGCTTGACACACTGAGCATGATGGGGACAAGAACATCCCGGCTGGCATAACCCTCCCCTAACCCAGATGAAGCTGGGCCAAACCCTCCCCTAACCCAGATGACGCTGGGCCAAACTCCTCCCCTAACCCAGCCGACGCTGGGCCAAACCCTCCCCTAACCCAGCCGACGCTGGGCCAAACCCTCCCTAACCCAGATGACGCTGGGCCAAACCCTCCCTAACCCAGCCGACGCTGGGCCAAACCCTCCCTAACCCAGCCGACGCGAGCCAAACCCTCCCATAACCCAGCCGACGCTGGGCCAAACCCTCCCTAACCCAGCCGACGCTGGGCCAAACCTCCCCTAACCCAGACGACGCTGGGCCAAAGCCCTCCCCTAACCCAGACGACGCTGGGCCAAACCTCCCTAACCCAGCCGACGCTGGGCCAAACCCTCCCTAACCCAGACGACGCTGGGCCAAGCCCTCCCTAACCCCAGCCGACGCTGGGCCAAACCTTCCCTAACCCAGCCGGCCACAAGCCCTCCCCTAATCCCAGCCGACGCTGGGCCAAGCCCTCACCTAACCCAGACGACGCTGGGCCAACCCTCCCCTAACCCAGACGACGCTGGGCCAAGCCCTCCCTAACCCAGCCAACGCTGGGCCAAACCCTCCCTAACCCAGCCGACGCTGGGCCAAACCTCCCTAACCCAGCCGACGCTGGGCCAAACCCCTCCCCTAACCCAGCCTACGCTGGGCCAAACCTCCCTAACCCAGATGACGCTGGGCCAAGCCTCCCTAACCCAGCCAACGCTGGGCCAAACCCTCCCTAACCCAGCCGACGCTGGGCCAAACCCTCCCCTAACTCCAGCCAACGCTGGGCCAAACCCTCCCTAACCCAGCCGACGCTGGGCCAAGCCCTCCCTAACCCAGACGACGCTGGGCCAACCCCTCCCTAACCCAGCCTACGCTGTAAACCTCCCCTAACCCAGATGACGCTGGGCCAAGCCCTCCCTAACCCAGCCGACGCTGGGCCAAACCTCCCTAACCCAGCCGACGCTGGGCCCAAGCCCTCCCCAACCCAGATGACGCTGGGCCAACCCTCCCTAACCCAGATGACGCTGACCAAACCTCCCCTAACCCAGATGACGCTGGGCCAAACCTCCCTAAACCCAGATGACGTTGGCCAATTGTGCACCGCCTCATTGGTCTCCCCCGGTTACGGCTGGCTGTGACACAGGCGAGATCAAACCCAGGTCTGTAGTGCGATGCAGTGCCTTAAACCGCTGTGTCACTCGGAAGGTCACACATTCATTATAAACAATGACCAGTAGTGTACAACTACAGAACATCTGAACGTTTTGCTGACTCACCAGAAATCACACAGAAGTTACTACGTGGAGGTTATTATAAGAAACAGGTCGATGAAATATTAACAGCCTCTTTTGTATTTTATACTAAGAGGCAGAGTTGGGGAATTTATGCATCACTGCTCAGTTCTCCTACCACATTCCTCACCTTAGACAATTCCCCGAGTGTGTGTGTGTGTGTGTGTGTGTGTGTGTGTGTGTGTGTGTGTGTGTGTGTGTGGTGTGTGTGTGTGTGTGTGTGTGTGTCGTGTGTGTGTGTGTCTGTGTGTGTGTGTGTGTGTGTTTTGTGTGTGTGCTCGCATACTCGACCCAGAGCAGGTACTCGACACAAAGAAAGTAAAGCTGTCTGAGAGACAGAGATGATGAGACAGGTCCACCATGAGACAGAGATGATGAGACAGGTCCATCATGAGACTGAGATGATGAGACAGGTCCATCATGAGACTGAGATGATGAGACAGGTCCATCATGAGACAGAGATGATGAGACAGGTCCATCATGAGACAGAGATGATGAGACAGGTCCATCATGAGACTGAGATGATGAGACAGGTCCATCATGAGACAGAGATGATGAGACAGGTCCATCATGAGACAGAGATGATGAGACAGGTCCATCATGAGACTGAGATGATGAGACAGGTCCACCATGAGACAGAGATGATGAGACAGGTCCATCATGAGACAGGTCCATCATGAGACAGGTCCATCATGAGACTGAGATGATGAGACAGGTCCACCATGAGACAGAGATGATGAGACAGGTCCATCATGCGACAGGTCCATCATGAGACAGGTCCATCATGAGACTGGAGATGATGAGACAGGTCCACGATGAGACAGGTCCATCATGAGAAAGGTCC
>NW_026284236.1:0-2313 GCF_023373465.1 Oncorhynchus keta
AAATCAAATCAAATCAAATCAAATCAAATTTATTTATATAGCCCTTCGTACATCAGCTGATATCTCAAAGTGCTGTACAGAAACCCAGCCTAAAACCCCAAACAGCAAACAATGCAGGTGTAAAAGCACGGTGGCTAGGAAAAACTCCCTAGAAAGGCCAAAACCTAGGAAGAAACCTAGAGAGGAACCGGGCTATGTGGGGTGGCCAGTCCTCTTCTGGCTGTGCCGGGTAGAGATTATAACAGAACATGACCAAGATGTTCAAATGTTCATAAATGACCAGCATGGTCGAATAATAATAAGGCAGAACAGTTGAAACTGGAGCAGCAGCACAGTCAGGTGGACTGGGGACAGCAAGGAGCCTTCATGTCAGGTAGTCCTGGGGCACGGTCCTAGGGCTCAGGTCAGTTGAAACTGGAGCAGGAGCATGGCCAGGTGGACTGGGGACAGCAAGGAGTCCTCATGTCAGGTAGTCCTGGGACATGGTCCTAGGGCTCAGGCTAGCCCCCCGACACATAAACTACTGCAGCATAAATACTGGAGGCTGAGACAGGAGGGGTCAGGAGACACTGTGGCCCCATCCGAGGAGACACGGACAGGGCCAAACAGGAAGGATATAACCCCACCCACTTTGCCAAAGCACATCCCCACACCACTAGAGGGATATCTTCAACCACCAACTTACCATCCTGAGACAAGGCCCAGTATAGCCCACAAAGATCTCCGCCACGGTACAGCAAGGGGGAGGCAGCTTGAACAGGCCGACCACAACAGTGAATCAACCCACCCAGGTGACGCACCCCCAGGGACGGCACGAAGAGAGCCCAACAAGCCAGTGACTCAGCCCCCGTGGCAGGGTTAGAGGCAGAGAATCCCAGTGGAAAGGGGAACCGGCCAGGCAGAGACAGCAAGGGCGGTTCGTTGCTCAGAGCCTTTCCGTTCACCTTCCCACTCCTGGGCCAGACTACACTCAATCATATGACCCACTGAAGAGATGAGTCTTCAGTAAAGACTTAAAGGTTGAGACCGAGTTTGCGTCTCTGACATGGGTAGGCAGACCGTTCCATAAAAATGGAGCTCTAGGGAGAAGCCCTGCCTCCAGCTGTTTGCTTAGAAATTCTAGGGACAATTAGGAGGCCTGCGTCTTGTGACCGTGGCGTACGTGTAGGTATGTGCGGCAGGACCAAATCAGAGAGGTAGGTAGGAGCAAGCCCATGTAATGCTTTGTAGGTTAGCAGTAAAACCTTGAAATCAGCCCTTGCTTTGACAGGAAGCCAGTGTAGAGGCTAGCACTGGAGTAATATGATCAAATTTTTGGTTCTAGTCAGGATTCTAGCAGCCGTATTTAGCACTAACTGAAGTTTATTTAGTGCTTTATCCGGGTAGCCGGAAAATAGAGAGCATTGCAGTAGTCTAACCTAGAAGTGACAAAAGCATGGATTAATTTTTCTGCATCATTTTTGGACAGAAAGTTTCTGATTTTTGCAATGTTACGTAGATGGAAAAAAGCTGTCCTCGAAATGGTCTTGATATGTTCTTCAAGAGATCAGGGTCAAGTAACGCCGAGGTCCTTCACAGTTTTATTTGAGGCGACTGTACAACCATTAAGATTAATTGTCAGATTCAACAGAAGATCTCTTTGTTTCTTGGGACCTAGAACAAGCATCTCTGTTTTGTCCGAGTTTAATAGTAGAAAGTTTGCAGCCATCCACTTCCTTATGTCAAACACATGCTTCTAGCGAGGGGCAATTTTGAAGGCTTCACCATGTTTCATTGAAATGTACAGCTGTGTGTCATCCGCATAGCAGTGAAAGTTTACATTATGTTTTCGAATAACATCCCAAAGAGGTAAAATATATAGTGAAAACAATAGTGGTCCTAAAACAGAACCTTGAGGAACACGAAATGTACAGTTGATTTGTCAGAGGACAAACCATTCACAGAGACAAACTGATATCTTTCCGACAGATAAGATCTAAACCAGGCCAGAACTTGTCCGTGTAGACCAATTTGGGTTTCCAATCTCTCCAAAAGAATGTGGTGATCGATGGTATCAAAAGCAGCACTAAGGTCTAGAACACGAGGACAGATGCAGAGCCTCGGTCGATGCCATTAAAATGTCATTTACCACCTTCACAAGTGCAGTCTCAGTGCTATGATGGGATCTAAAACCAGACTGAAGCATTTCGTATACATTGTTTGTCTTCAGGAAGGCAGTGAGTTGCTGCGCAGGTCTGATGGTGATAGAGGCTGTTCCCAACAGTCTGATGGTGATAGAAGCTGTTCAACAGTCTGATGGTCTGGTAATAGAAG
>NW_026284237.1:0-7382 GCF_023373465.1 Oncorhynchus keta
GGAACTGCCCAGGTACAGATATAGTCCACATGTTGGAGCTGGAGTAGGAACTGCCCAGGTACAGACATAGTCCACATGTTGGAGTAGGAACTGCCCAGGTACAGATATAGTCCACATGTTGGAGTAGGAACTGCCCAGGTACAGACATAGTCCACATGTTGGAGTAGGAGCTGCCCAGGTACAGATATAGTCCACATGTTGGAGTAGGAACTGCCCAGGTACAGACATAGTCCACATGTTGGAGTAGGAACTGCCAGGCACAGATATAGTCCACATGTTGGAGTAGGAACTGCCCTGTGTGGTACAGATATAGTCCACCTGGACCCTGTGAAGTGTTGGTATTGTAGGAACTAGTCCACAGGTTGGACCCTGTGAAGTGTGTGGTATTGTAGAGGTCATATTCCACAGGTTGGACCCTGTGAAGTGTGTGGTATTGTAGAGGACATAGTCCACAGGTTGGACCCTGTGAAGTGTGTGGTGTATTGTAGAGGACATATTCCACAGGTTGGACCCTGTGAAGTGTGTGTGTGTAGACAGAGGCATATTCCACAGGTTGGACCCTGTGAAGTGTGTGTGGTATTGTAGAGGTCATATTCCACAGGTTGGACCCTGTGAAGTGTGTGGTATTGTAGAGGTCATATTCCACAGGTTGGACCCTGTGAGGTGTGTGGTATTGTAGAGGTCATATATCCACAGGTTGGACCCTGTGAAGTGTGTGGTATTGTAGAGGACATATTCACATGTTGACCCTGTGAAGTGTGTGTGGTATTGTAGAGGTCCACATGTTACAGACATATTCCACAGGTTGGACCCCAGAAGTGTGTGGTATTGTAGAGGACATATTCCACATGTTGGACCCTGTGAAGTGTGTGGTATTGTAGAGGTCATATTCCACAGGTTGGACCCTGTGAAGTGTGTGTGGTATTGTAGAGGTCATATTCCACATGTTGGACCCCAGAAGTGTGTGGTATTGTAGAGGGACATATTCCACATGTTGACCCTGTGAAGTGTGTGGTATTGTAGAGGTCATATTCCACAGGTTGGACCCTGTGAAGTGTGTGGTATTGTAGAGACATATTCCACAGGTTGGACCCTGTGAAGTGTGGTATTGTAGAGGTCATATTCCACATGTTGGACCCTGTGAAGTGTGTGGTATTGTAGAGGTCATATTCCACAGGTTGGACCCTGTTAAGTGTGTGGTATTGTGGAGGACATATTCCACAGGTTGGACCCTGTGAAGTGTGTGGTATTGTAGAGGACATATTCCACAGGTTGGACCTGTGAAGTGTGGTATTGTAGGGTCAGTTACAGACATATTCCACAGGTTGGACCCTGTGAAGTGTGTGGTATTGTAGAGGTCATATTCCACAGGTTGGACCCTGTTAAGTGTGTGGTATTGTAGAGGACATATTCCACAGGTTGGACCCTGTGAGGTGTGTGGTATTGTAGAGGTCAGTTACAGACATAGTCCACAGGTTGGACCTGTGAAGTGTGTGGTATTGTAGAGATCATATTCCACACCCTGTGGTTGGACCCTGTTAAGTGTGTGGTATTGTAGAGGTCAGTTACAGACATATTCCACAGGTTGGACCCTGTGAAGTGTGTGGTATTGTAGAGGACATATTCCACAGGTTGGACCCTGTGAAGTGTGTGGTATTGTAGTCAGTTACAGACATATTCCACAGGTTGGACCCTGTGAAGTGTGTGGTATTGTAGAGGACAGTTTGACCCTGTGGTTGGACCCTGTGAAGTGTGTGGTATTGTAGAGGACATATTCCACACAGGTTGGACCCTGTGAAGTGTGTGGTATTGTAGAGGTCATATTCCACAGTTTGGACCCTGTGGTTGGACCCTGTGAAGTGTGTGGTATTGTAGAGGACATATTCCACAGGTTGGACCCCTGTGAAGTGTGTGGTATTGTAGAGGACATATTCCACAGGTTGGACCCCTGTGAAGTGTGTGGTATTGAGGTCATATTCCACAGTTTGGACCTGTGGTTGGAGAGATATATTCCACATGTTGACCCTGTGAAGTGTGTGGTATTGTAGAGGTCAGTTACAGACATATTCCACAGGTTGGACCCTGTGAAGTGTGTGGTATTGTAGAGGTCAGTTACAGTCATATATTCCACAGTTTGGACCCTGTCCACAGGTTGGACCCTGTGAAGTGTGTGTGGTATTGTAGAGGGTTACAGACATATTCCACAGGTTGGATTCCTGTGAAGTGTGTGGTATTGTAGAGGTCATATTCCACAGGTTGGACCCTGTGAAGTGTATTGTAGAGGTCATATTCCACAGGTTGGACCCTGTGAAGTGTGTGGTATTGTAGAGGACATATTCCACATGTTGGACCCTGTGAAGTGTGTGTGGTATTGTAGAGGTCAGTTACAGACATATTCCACATGTTGGACCCTGTGAAGTGTGTGGTATTGTAGAGACATATTCCACATGTTACCCTGTGAAGTGTGTGGTATTGTAGAGGTCATATTCCACATGTTGGACCCTGTGAAGTGTGTGGTATTGTAGAGGACATATTCCACAGGTTGGACCCTGTGAAGTGTGTGGTATTGTAGATAGGTCATATTCCACATGTTGGACCCTGTGAAGTGTGTGGTATTGTAGAGGTCATATTCCACATGTTGGACCCTGTGAAGTGTGTGGTATTGTAGAGGTCATATTCCATTTGGACCCTGTGAAGTGTGTGGTATTGTAGAGGTCAGTTACAGACATATTCCACAGGTTGGACCCTGTGAAGTGTGTGGTATTGTAGTCAGTTACAGACATATTCCACAGGTTGGACCCTGTGAGGTGTGTGGTATTGTAGAGAGTTACAGACATATTCCACAGGTTGGACCCTGTGAAGTGTGTGGTATTGTAGAGGTCATATTCCACATGTTGGACCCTGTGAAGTGTGTGGTATTGTAGAGGTCAGGTTCATATTCACAGGTTGGACCCTGTGAAGTATTGTAGAGGTCATATTCCACAGGTTGGACCCTGTGAAGTGTGTGGTATTGTAGAGTCAGTTACAGACATATTCCACAGGTTGGACCCTGTGAAGTGTGTGGTATTGTAGAGGACATATTCCACAGGTTGGACCCTGTGAAGTGTGTGGTATTGTAGAGGATCATATTCCACAGGTTGGACCCTGTGAAGTGTGTGGTATTGTAGAGGACATATTCCACAGGTTGGACCCTGTGAAGTGTGTGGTATTGTAGAGGTCATATTCCACAGTGTTGGACCCTGTGAAGTGTGTGGTATTGTAGAGGACATATTCCACATGTTGGACCCTGTGAAGTGTGTGGTATTGTAGAGGACATATTCCACATGTTGGACCCTGTGAAGTGTGTGGTATTGTAGAGGACATATTCCACAGGTTGGACCCTGTGAAGTGTGTGGTATTGTAGAGGTACATATTCCACATGTTGGACCCTGTGAAGTGTGTGGTATTGTAGAGGACATATTCCACAGGTTGGACCCTGTGAAGTGTGTGGTATTGTAGAGGACATATTCCACAGGTTGGACCCTGTGAAGTGTGTGGTATTGTAGAGGTCAGTTACAGACATATTCCACAGGTTGGACCCTGTGAAGTGTGTGGTATTGTAGAGGATCATATTCCACAGGTTGGACCCTGTGAAGTGTGTGGTATTGTAGAGGACATATTCCACAGGTTGGACCCTGTGAAGTGTGTGGTATTGTAGAGGTCATATTCCACATGTTGGACCCTGTGAAGTGTGTGGTATTGTAGAGGTCATATTCCACATGTTGGACCCTGTGAAGTGTGTGGTATTGTAGAGGACATATTCCACAGGTTGGACCCTGTGAAGTGTGTGGTATTGTAGAGGTCATATTCCACAGGTTGGACCCTGTGAAGTGTGTGGTATTGTAGAGGTCATATTCCACAGGTTGGACCCTGTGAAGTGTGTGGTATTGTAGAGGTCATATTCCACAGGTTGGACCCTGTGAAGTGTGTGGTATTGTAGAGGACATATTCCACAGGTTGGACCCTGTGAAGTGTGGTATTGTAGAGGCCAGTTACAGACATATTCCACAGGCTAACCCTGTGGGAAGGGTATTGTAGAGGATATATTCCACAGGTTGGACCCTGTGAAGTGTGTGGTAATGTAGAGATACATTCCACAGGTTGGACCTAGAAGTGTGTGGTATTGTAGAGGACATATTCACATGTTGACCCTGTGAAGTGTGTGGTATTGTAGAGGTCTGTTACAGACATATTCCACAGGTTGGACCCTGTGAAGTGTGTGGTATTGTAGAGGACATATTCATATGTTGGACTCCTGTGGGCGTGGTATTGTAGAGGACATATTCCACAGGTTGACCCTGTGAAGTGTGTGGCATGTAGAGGTCAGTTACATATTCCACAGGTTGGACCCTGTGAAGTGTGTGGTATTGTAGAGGTCATATTCCACAGGTTGGACCCTGTGAAGTGTGTGGTATTGTAGAGGTCATATTCCACAGTTTGGACCCTGTGGTTGGACCCTGTGAAGTGTGTGGTATTGTAGAGGTCAGTTAGCACAGGCTGTGAGAGTTTTAAAACGTGTGCCTGTTTGTCATCGAAGACACAACTATACTTATACTATAGCATATATAAACTATACTTATACTATAGTATATATAAACTATACTTATACTATAGTATATATAAACTATAAGGTGAATGCACTAATTTGTAAGTCGCTCTGGATAAGAGCGTCTGCTAAATGACTTAAATGTAAATGTAAAATGTATATATAAACTATACTTATACTATAGTATATATAAACTATACTTCAGCTATGAACGTGATTCCACTGCTGTTGACCAAAGACAGGGGAGACTAAACTCTCCACTCAGCTATAGACTGACTGTACTACTGACAGCCTATAGACTGACTGTACTACTGACAGCCTATAGACTGACTGTACTACTGACAGCCTATAGACTGACTGTTCTACTGACAGCCTATAGACTGTACTACTGACAGCCTATAGACTGCACTACTGACAGCCATGAGAGGGGAAAACAGACCCACTCAACTATAGACTGACTGTACTAATGACAGCCTATAGACTGTACTACTGACAGCTCATAGACTGACTGTACTACTGTCAGCCCATAGACTGACTGTACTACTGACAGCCTATAGACTGACTGTACTACTGACAGCCTATAGACTGACTGCACTACTGACAGCCATGAGAGGGGAAAACAGACCCACTCAACTATAGACTGACTCAGGTACTAATGACAGCCTATAGACTGTACTACTGACAGCCTATAGACTGACTGTACTACTGTCAGCCTATAGACTGACTGTATCTACTGACAGCCTATAGACTGTACTACTGACAGCCTATAGACTGACTGTATCTACTGACAGCCTATAGACTGACTGTACATACTGACAGCCCATAGACTGACTGTACTACTGACAGCCTATAGACTGTACTACTGACAGCCTATAGACTGACTGTACTACTGACATGAGAAGGGATTAACACTGGGCCGACCCAGTGTGTGATTAAAGATGGCCGACCCAGTGTGTGATTAAAGATGGCCGACCCAGTGTGTGATTAAAGATGGCCGACCCAGTGTGTGATTAAAGATGGCCGACCCAGTGTGTGATTAAAGATGGCCGACCCAGTGTGTGATTAAAGATGGCCATCCCACAAGGAGAGGAGAGCCATCCTCACCCCCATCCTGACCTCTCTCTCTGTCCCCCCCCAGTATCAGGAGACACCAGGAGAGGAGAGCCATCCTCACCCCCATCCTGACCTCTCTCTCTGTTCCCCCCCCCCAGTATCAGGAGACACCAGGAGAGGGAGCCATCCTCACCCCCATCCTGACCTCTCTCTGTTCTCCCCCACAGTATCAGGAGACACCAGGAGAGGAGAGCCATCCTCACCCCCATCCTGACCTCTCTCTCTGTCCCCCCACAGTATCAGGAGACACCAGGAGGAGAGAGCCTGATCCTCACCCCCATCCTGACCTCTCTCTCTGTCCCCCCACAGTATCAGGGAGACACCAGGAGAGGAGAGCCATCCTCACCCCCATCCTGACCTCTCTCTCTCTGTCCCCCCAGTATCAGGAGACACCAGGAGAGGAGAGCCATCCTCACCCCCATCCTGACCTCTCTCTCTGTTCCCCCCCCAGTATCAGGAGACACCAGGAGAGGAGAGCCATCCTCACCCCCATCCTGACGGACTTCTCTGTGAGGGTGACAGCAGCACCTGCCATCATATTCAGCAAGCCCAGATCCCCCGACAGCAGACAAGTGGAGGTTAGTATGAGGCACCGTTAACCCAGAACCTTTACAGTGAGGTTTAAACATGAACCCAGAACCTTTACAGTATGAGGTTTAAACATGAACCCAGAACCTTTACAGTGAGGTTTCACCATGAACCCAGAACCTTTACAGTGAGGTTTAAACATGTAACCCAGAACCTTACAGTGAGGTTTAAACATGAACCCAGAACCTTTACAGTGAGGTTTAAACATGAACCCAGAACCTTTACAGTGAGGTTTAAACATGAACCCAGAACCTTTACAGTGAGGTTTAAACATGAACCCAGAACCTTTACAGTGAGGTTTCACCATAGAACCCAGAACCTTTACAGTGAGGTTTAAACATGAACCCAGAACCTTTACAGTGAGGTTTAAACATGAACCCAGAACCTTTACAGTGAGGTTTCAACATGAACCCAGAACCTTTAATATGAGGTTTAAACATGAACCCAGAACCTTTAACAGTGAGGTTTAAACATGAACCCAGAACCTTTACAGTGAGGTTTAAACATGAACCCAGAACCTTTAATATGAGGTTTAAACATGAACCCAGAACCTTTACAGTGAGGTTTAAACATGAACCCAGAACCTTTACAGTGAGGTTTAAACATGAACCCAGAACCTTTAATATGAGGTTTAAACATGAACCCAGAACCTTTAATATGAGGTTTAAACATGAACCCAGAACCTTTAATATGAGGTTTAAACATGAACCCAGAACCTTTAATATGAGGTTTAAACATGAACCCAGAACCTTTAATATGAGGTTTAAACATGAACCCAGAACCTTTAATATGAGGTTTAAACATGAACCCAGAACCTTTAATATGAGGTTTAAACATGAACCCAGAACCTTTAATATGAGGTTTAAACATGAACCCAGAACCTTTAATAAGGAGGGTTAAACACAACCCATTAACAATATGAAAAGTGTTTTATTCCTTTAAAACATAGGTGCTGGACAATGACCATTTGAGACATGATGCATGATGGGTGAAAAAAACAACTGGTGTATCTCTAATAACCGAATAACAATGAGATGGGTACCTGTAGTAGTTCCAGGTCAGGGTTAGGGTCGGGGTCAGGGTTTCTCTGGTCAGG
>NW_026284238.1:0-2500 GCF_023373465.1 Oncorhynchus keta
AGCCCTGAGGATCACTAGAGGTAGACACAGCCCTGAGGATCACTAGAGGTAGACACACTGGCTATAGTGTTGTGTTGTCTCTCTCCTCAGTGTTGAAGCTGTTGAAGATGGCTACAGGGATGAGAGCTCTTCTGGACACGGTCATGCAGGCCTTGCCACAGGTAACGTACGCACGTGTGTGTGTGTGTGTGTGTACTGTACCTGACCATGTGTGTAATATCTAACATCCTGTCGGTCTCTCTAGGTGGGGAATCTGGGTCTGCTCTTCATGTTGCTGTTCTTCATCTACGCAGCACTGGGAGTTGAGCTGTTTGGGAAACTGGGTCAGTCACACTATCTCTACCTCCCTCTCTCTCTCTCTTTCTCTCTCTCTCTGTCTCTCTCTTTGTCTCTCACTCACTCTCTCTCTCTCTCTCTCTCTCTCTCTCTCTCTCTCTCTGTCTCTCTCTCTCTCTCTCTCTCTCTCTCTCTCTCTCTCTCTCTCTCTCTCTCTCTCTCTCTCTCTCTCTCTCTCTCTCTCTGTCTCTCTCTTTGTCTCTCTCTCTCTCTCTCTTTGTCTCATTCTCTGTCCCTCTCTCTCTTCTCTCTCTCTCTCTCTCTTGCTGCCGCAGTTAAAGTTTCAGCGAATACACTCACCACTGCAGTCACGAATCACCAAATACTTTTTCTCACAATCTCTTTCTCTCTGTCTCTTTCTTTCCCTCTCTCTCTCTGTCTCTCTGTCTCTCTCTGTCTCTCTTTCTGTCTCTCTGTCTCTCTCTCTCTCTCTCTCTCGGTCTCTCCTCTCTCCCTCTTTCTCTCTGTCTGTCTCTCTCTCTGTCTCTTTCTTTCTCTCTCTCTTTCTCTCTGTCTCTCTCTCTCCCTCTTTCTCTCTGTCTCTCTCTCTCTCTGTCTCCTTCTTTCTCTCTCTCTTTCTCTCTCTCTCTTCTCTCTCTTCTCTCTCTCTCTCTCTCTCTCTCTCTCTCTCTCTCTCTCTCTCTCTCTCTCTCTCTCTCTCTCTCTCTCTCTCTCTCTCTCTCTCTCTCTCTCTGAATCTGTCTGGAGGAGAAGAGAGGGCTCTCTCTCTGTCTCTCTCTGTCTGTAACACACTTTGGAAGGTATTTAGTTGACAGTGTCTTTTTCTCTACTCTGGGGGATTTTAAGAGAGAATAGTGTAGGATGAATCTGTATAAGAGAGTAGGGCTGGAGGAGAAGAGAATAGTATAGGATGAATCTGTATTCTATGGAGGAGAAGAGACAGAGAGAATAGTACAGGATGAATCTGTATTAGAGAGTAGGGCTGGAGGAGAAAGAGAAGAAGTACAGGATGAATCTGTATTAGAGAGTAGGGCTGGAGGAGAAGAGAGAATAGTATAGGATGAATCTGTATTAGAGAGTAGGGCTGGAGGAGACAGAGAATAGTACAGGATGAATCTTTAGAGAGAAGAATAGTATTTAGTAGGGCTGGAGGAGAAGAGGAGATGAATCTGTATTAGAGAGTAGGGCTGGAGGGAAGAGACAGAGAGAATAGTACAGGATGAATCTGTGTAGTAGGGCTGGAGGAGAGAGACAGAGATAGTAGGATGAATCTGGTAGGGCTGGAGGAGAAGAGACAGAGAGAGTACAGAGAATAGTATAGGATGAATCTGTATGGAGGAGAAGAGACAGAGAGAATAGTATAGGATGAATCTGTATAAGAGAGTAGGGCTGGAGGAGAAGAGAATAGTATAGGATGAATCTGTATTAGAGAGTAGGGCTGGAGGAGAAGAGACAGAGAGAATAGTATAGGATGAATCTGTATTAGAGAGTAGGGCTGGAGAAGAGACAGAGAGAATAGTACAGGATGAATCTGTATTAGAGAGTAGGGCTGGAGGAGAAGAGACAGAGAGAATAGTACAGGATGAATCTGTATTAGAGAGTAGGGCTGGAGGAGAAGAGACAGAGAGAATAGTACAGGATGAATCTGTATTAGAGAGTAGGGCTGG
Source organism: Oncorhynchus keta (assembly GCF_023373465.1). Classification (NCBI taxonomy): domain Eukaryota; kingdom Metazoa; phylum Chordata; class Actinopteri; order Salmoniformes; family Salmonidae; genus Oncorhynchus; species Oncorhynchus keta. Next base: position 1,965 of record NW_026284238.1, read on the forward strand.
AGGAGAAGAGACAGAGAGAATAGTACAGGATGAATCTGTATTAGAGAGTAGGGCTGGAGGAGAAGAGACAGAGAGAATAGTACAGGATGAATCTGTATTAGAGAGTAGGGCTGGAGGAGAAGAGACAGAGAGAATAGTACAGGATGAATCTGTATTAGAGAGTAGGGCTGGAGGAGAAGAGACAGAGAGAATAGTACAGGATGAATCTGTATTAGAGAGTAGGGCTGGAGGAGAAGAGACAGAGAGAATAGTACAGGATGAATCTGTATTAGAGAGTAGGGCTGGAGGAGAAGAGACAGAGAGAATAGTACAGGATGAATCTGTATTAGAGAGTAGGGCTGGAGGGCTGGAGGAGAAGAAGAGACAGAGAGAATAGTACAGGATGAATCTGTATTAGAGAGTAGGGCTGGAGGAGAAGAGAAGAGAATAGACAGGATGAGTATTAAGAGAGGGCTGGAGGAGAAGAGAGAGAATAGTATAGGATGAATCTGTATTAGAGAGTAGGGCTGGAGGAGAAGAGACAGAGAGAATAGTAC
>NW_026284238.1:12500-23187 GCF_023373465.1 Oncorhynchus keta
GATGCTAGTAGCGTGTTAGCCCCAGAGACAGTCATGCTAGAGATACAAACGCTGACCCAATGAGTCCTGTTGACTGACTGTAAACAGCCTGCAGGTTTTGTACCTCAGGGTGAATAGTCTCGCTGAGTTCATATCCCAACGCCAGTCTAAGTTTTAGTGTTGGTGTCTGTCCCTGTTCGTCTTCTCCTCAGGCTCTGTGACATCGGTGCACTCCCAGCCTAGCGAAGACCAGGCTGTACTGCCCGGCCTCTCTCACCCTGTTCCCCCTCACATCGCCCCGCCAAGGCCCTCGCCCAGGGGGCTGCGTGGACAGGTGGGAGTACACACACACACACACACACACACACACACACACACACACACACACACACACACACACACACACACACACACACACACACACACACACACACCATGCTTAGTCTTCCACCACAAAACATGGAAAGGCACACACACACTGTGACCCTAACATTCCCCATTGTGTCCTCTCTGTGTTCCAGGTGGCTGTGAAGGTTCAGAGTGTTGCCTCAGTAGACAGACAGGACCCCCTCTCAACCCTCCGCCTGCTCTCCCCCCCCCCCTCCCCCCCCCCTCCCGCCCCCCTCTCCCCCCTTCCTCTCGGATCCCGCCGACGAGGAGGTGTGGCACATCACCAGCTCAGCGCGCCATTGGTGGGACAGACATGGAAGTGGGCGGTGTCACTCCCTCTCCCCCTACGCCTCCCCCGACTCCCCACCCTCCCTGAGGAGCCGAGGGAGTGCGCTCAGCCTGCTGGGTGCGGGGCTACAAGCTCACGACCCGAGGAAGGGCTTCAGCGTAGACACCCAGGGCTTCCTGGATAAACCCCGTTGTCCTGACGACCAGCGACGACACTCCATCGAGATCTGCCCGTCCCCTCCGGAGGACCCGCTGCTAGGGGAGGTGGACGGGGAAGAGAGGAGGCCCCGGGGTCAGGGGTCAGAGGTTAGAGGTCACAGGAAGAAGAGGATGAGCCCACCCTGCATCTCCATCCACCCCCCGGAGGTAGACTGCAACCCGCTGCTGAGACGCAGGACCCCCTCCTACGACGTCGCCGACGCACACACTCCCACACACACCCCGACACACACACACACACACCGCCTGCCCCATGCGCACACTCTTATCCGTACACATACTCTACCTCATTCACACACACACACTCCGTCCCCCACACACACCCTGTCCCTGAACTCCGACACGAGACCTTCCTCTCTCTACAGTGACTACAAGCCCCTCCCACAGTTCACCTTCGACCAACCGGAGCACAGATACACGAGTGGCATGTCCGCTGGCCTATCGAGCAATGAACCAGCCACAAGTCCCTCGCACTTTAACAGCAGGGCGGGGTTTAGCTCGATGAACAGGAGAACTGCCCAATGAGAGACAGAGCCTGGTACTGTAGTAGGAGAGGGATTCGTCAGAAAGACTAAACCCCATCCAGAGGGTGTGGCCTGATCTGGACAGAGACGGGTTGGATGGAGAGAGAGAGAGAACGGGGAGAGAAGAGGAGAGGGAGAGAGAGAGGGAGAGAGAGAGAGAGAGAGAGAGAGACAAAGACGGAGAGAGGGAGACAGAGAGAGAGAGAGATGGCGAGAGGGAGACAGAGAGAGAGAGAGAGAGAGAAGGGGGAGAGATAGAGAAGGGGAGAGAGAGAGAAGGGGAGAGAGAGAGAGAGAGGGAGAGAGAGAGAGAGAGAGGGAGAGAGAGGGGGGAGAGAGAGAGAAGGGGGAGAGAGAGAGAGAGAGAGAGGGGAGAGAGAGAGAGAGAGAGAGAGAGAGAGAGAGAGAGAGAGAGGGGAGAGAGAGGGGAGGGAGGGAGAGAGAGAGAGAGAGAGAGAGAGAAGGGGGGAGAGAGAGAGAGGGGAGAGAGAGAGAGAGAGAGAGAGAGAGAGAGAGAGGGGAGAGATAGAGAAGGGGGAGAGATAGAGAGGGGAGAGAGGAGAGAGAGAGAGAGAGAGAGAGAGAGAGAGAGAGAGAGAGATAGAGAGAGAAAGAGAGAGCCAAAGATAGAGAAGGGGGAGAGATAGAGAAGATAGAGAAGGGGGAGAGAGAGAGAGGAGAGAGAGAGAGAGAGAGAGACAGGAGAGAGAGAGAGAAGGGGGAGAGAGAGAGAAGGGGAGAGAGAGAGAGAGAGAGAGAGAGAGAGAGAGAGGGGAGAGAGAGAGAGAGAGAGAGAGAGAGAGAGAGAGAGAGAGAGAGAGAGAGAGAGAGAGAGAGAGAGAGAGAGAGAGAGAGAGAGAGAGAGAGAGAGAGAGAGAGAGGTTGTGAGGTTGTAACTCAGTGTTATTTAGTTTCAGGACTAAAGCCACATAAATCTGTAGCCAAAGTATTTCTGACACTCCTCACACCAGCCAGCCAATCAGGAACAAACATTTATGACACTCTGCCCTCACGTGAGCCAATCAGGAACCAGCGCCTGGCTGACCTCTGACCCTTACAGGAAGTGAGATGGGAGATTGACGGTGCTCCTTCAGATCCTCTACAGGAGCTCTACTTCCTGTTTCCTGGTCCACGATCACATTGATCTCTCAGACAGACAGACAGAAGAGGACAGCAGTCCTGGACACGTGTGTTGTGTGTTGTGTGTATTTGATCCCATATGCATCCGTCTGTTCAGATGCTCTCTGTCATGGATGTTGATAGACATGTCTTCATCTGCAGACAGACAGACAGACAGACAGACAGACAGACAGACAGACAGAGCGGTGTGTGTTCTGTTTACGTCACGTTGTATATACAGAAAGTATTTTATTGCTGTGATGATGAAATAACTCTATGCATTAATGCACCACATTTTCTTCTAGAGATCTATAATGGTTGTTTTGTTCTGTCATCCTCCTGTCTATAATGGTTGTTTTGTTCTGTCATCCTCCTGTCTATAATGGTTGTTTTGTTCTGTCATCCTCCTGTCTATAATGGTTGTTTTGTTCTGTCATCCTCCTGTCTATAATGGTTGTTTTGTTCTGTCATCCTCCTGTCTATAATGGTTGTTTTGTTCTGTCATCCTCCTGTCTATAATGGTTGTTTTGTTCTGTCATCCTCCTGTCTATAATGGTTGTTTTGTTCTGTCATCCTCCTGTCTATAACAAGTTCTGTCATCCTCCTGTCTATAATGGTTGTTTTGTTCTGTCATCCTCCTGTCTATAATGGTTGTTTTGTTCTGTCATCCTCCTGTCTATAATGGTTGTTTTTTTGTTAACGGAACTGTCATCCTCCTGTCTATAATGGTTGTTTTGTTCTTCATCATTCTATAATGGTTGTTTTGTTCTGTCATCCTCCTGTCTATAATGGTTGTTTTGTGGTCATCCTCCTGTCTATAATGGTTGTTTTGTTCTGTCATCCTCCTGTCTATAATGGTTGTTTTGTTCTGTCATCCTCCTGTCTATAATGGTTGTTTTGTTCTGTCATCCTCCTGTCTATAATGGTTGTTTTGTTCTGTCATCCTCCTGTCTATAATGGTTGTTTTGTTCTGTCATCCTCCTGTCTATAATGGTTGTTTTGTTCAGTCATCCTCCTGTCTATAATGGTTGTTTTGTTCTGTCATCCTCCTGTCTATAAGGAGTTTTGGAGATCCTCCTGTCTATATGGATGAGTTCTGATCCTCCTGTCTATAATGGAGGGGTTTTGAGGAGAGGGTTTTGTTCTGGGATGAGAGGAGAGGAGGGATGGTTGTTTTGTTCTGTCATCCTCCTGGAGAGGTTGAGGAGAGGAGAGGTTGAGGAGAGGAGAGAGGAGGAGGAGGAGAGTTCTGAGAGAGGAGAGGAGTTTTGGTCATCCTCCTGGAGGGAGGGGAGGGAGGTTGAGAGGGAGGAGGAGAGGAGGGGAGGGAGATGGGAGAGGAGAGGAGGAGGAGAGGAGAGAGAGGAGAGGAGAGGAGAGGAGAGGAGGGAGAGAGAAGGAGAGAGGAGAGGAGAGGAGGAGGAGAGGAGAGGAGAGGAGAGGAGAGGAGGAGGAGAGGAGAGGAGAGGGAGGAGGAGTCAATTCCTGGAGAGGAGAGGAGAGGGGAGGAGAGGAGAGGAGAGGAGGATGAGGAGGAGAGGAGAGGAGAGGAGAGGAGAGGAGAGGAGAGGAGAGGAGAGGAGAGGAGAGGTGGGATGAGATGTGTTAGTGTAGATATCTACAGACAACCAAAGGAATCCACCTGTAGTCAAAGTGCAGTAATGTCTCTGTTCCTAACGGTCCCATTACAACGTGACTCATGTTGTTCCTATAGTTACAGTAACCATCCCTTTACTGACGGGTGTGTCCTATCCACAGAGTCGACCAGTCAGCCCTGTCTGAAGGTTGGGTAGATACGACACATCTGGGTGTATCTGTAGTCCACCTGTTTTACATACAGTATATATACCTAACCTGCAACACACAGGGCTGTGACAGTATCCTGCATCTCTCTCCAGCAGCCTCACGCCGTACTCAGGTCATATCCACTTGTAGAGATGGTACCCCAAACACCAACCACACCTCACTATCACCTTACCCGATACTAATGTTAACCCTAACCCCTGACCCCTGTATCCCTAACCCCTGTACCCCTGTATCCCTAACCCCTGTACCCCTGACCCCTGTATCCCTAACCCCTTACCCCTGTACCCCTGACCCCTGTAGCCCTAGCCCAGTCAGTCTCTATATTGTAGGAGATCCTATCAGACTAGTAGATGCCAGCCAGTCTCTACGTTGTTTTATAGGAAGGAGAGGAGAGGGAGAGGAGGAGAGGTATAGTAGATCCCATCTGAGTCTCTAGATAGTAGATCCAGAGTCAGTCTCTATATAGTAGGAGATCATATCAGCCTGGTAGATTCCAGTCAGTCTCTATATAGTAGATCCCAGCCAGTCTCTATATAGTAGATCCCAGCCAGTCTCTATATAGTAGATGCCAGCCAGTCTCTATATAGTAGATCCCAGTCAGTCTCTACATAGTAGATCCGAGTCAGTCTCTATATAGTAGGAGACCAGTCAGTCTCTATATAGTAGGAGACTATATCAGACTGGTAGATCCCAGTCAGTCTCTATATAGTAGATCCCAGTCAGTCTCTATATAGTAGATCCCAGTCAGTCTCTATATAGTAATAGACCATATCAGACTGGTAGATCCCAGCCAGTCTCTATATAGTAGATCCCAGTCAGTCTCTATATAGTAGATCCCAGTCAGTCTCTATATAGTAGGAGACCAGTCAGTCTCTATATAGTAATAGACCATATCAGACTGGTGGATCCCAGTCAGTCTCTATATAGTAGGAGATCATATCAGACTGGTAGATCCCAGCCAGTCTCTATATAGTAGGAGACTATATCAGACTGGTAGATCCCAGTCAGTCTCTATATAGTAGATCCCAGCCAGTCTCTATATAGTAGATCCCAGTCAGTCTCTATATAGTAGATCCCAGTCAGTCTCTATATAGTAGATCCCAGTCAGTCTCTATATAGTAGATCCCAGTCAGTCTCTATATAGTAATAGACCATATCAGACTGGTAGATCCCAGTCAGTCTCTATATAGTAGATCCCAGTCAGTCTCTATATAGTAGGATCCCAGTCAGTCTCTATATAGTAGGAGACCATATCAGACTGGTGGATCCCAGTCGGTCTCGATATTGTAGGAGACAAGAGATCAGAATCAACCCCACCCTCCGTCTCTAAACCCCGCCCTCCATCTCTAACCCCGCCCTCCATCTCTAACTCCGCCCTCCATCTCAAACCCTGCCCTCCATCTCTAACCCCGCCCTCCGTCTCCAAACCCGCCCTCCATCTCTAACCCCGCCCTCCGTCTCTAAACCCGTCCTCCATCTCTAACCCCGCCCTCCATCTCTAACCCTGCCCTGCATCTTTAACCCCGCCCTCCATCTCTAACCCCGCCCTCTGTCTCTAAACCTGCCCTCCATCTCTAAACCCCGCCCTCCATCTCTAACCCTGCCCTCCATCTCTAACCCCGCCCTCCATCTCTAAACCCGTCCTCCGTCTCTAACCCCGCCCTCCATCTCTAACCCTGCCCTCCATCTCTAACCCCGCCCTCCGTCTCTAAACCCGCCCTCCATCTCTAACTCCGCCCTCCATCTCAAACCCTGCCCTCCATCTCTAACCCCGCCCTCCGTCTCCAAACCCGTCCTCCATCTCCAACCCCGCCCTCCATCTCTAACCCTGCCCTCCATCTTTTAAACCCGCCCTCCATCTCTAACCCCGCCCTCCGTCTCTAAACCTGCCCTCCATCTCTAACCCCGCCCTCCGTCTCTAAACCCGTCCTCCATCTCTAACCCCGCCCTCCATCTCTAAACCCCGCCCTCCATCTCTAAACCCCGCCCACCCCTGTACCATGTCACCCTTACTGGGTCACCAGCAGTATGCATGTAAATGATGATTATATATCAAGAGAATAGATCCGTAAACATGTCATTTATCAGTAGAGAGGAGCTTCCTGTTTTCTCCTTTTGAGACTTTTGATTGGATGATGAGACAACGTTTGTTTACTGGGAAGTAAAAGCCTGGCGTCAGTCTGACTGACCCCCCCCCCCATGTCAACTAGTTTGACCCCTGAACTTTAGAGTCAGAGTTGTCTCCAGCTATAGAATCTCCTGTCATATTTATAATTGATTTAGAGACAGGTGTTTTTCTTTATTATCATAGTAGTCAATACAATTTGGTAGAAAATCATTATAATAAAGAGTTTGACAGATGGAGAGTTTAACAGATGGATTTGAATCCTCAGATTTCTTTATTTTTTATGAGGAATTGTTTTGGACTATTTGCATGTTGCTGAGAAGAAGAACAAAAGATATTTAAAAATAAAAAAAAGATATCAGGATATTGTTTTTTTTTTTACATTCTTTTGATAAATGAAAATGTCCAGATGTTTCCGATGTTTGTAGACTGCCTTTCTAAATGTACCGGGCTCAGTTTGATCGGTAACAGGACTGTAATACTGATTTAAACATGATTTATTATTGTCCAATGCAAGATGTGCTGGGTGTGGTTTTAGTGTGTTTCTACTGAGACCGTTGGTTGGATACCGGCCAAGCTGTCACAGAGAGGGAACCATGGAAACAGGTTGTGGGTGTGGTTTATCTCAGAACCCCAGAAGTCAGATGTTTATCTCTTCCCCACCTGATCAGTCCACTAGTTACCCAACTGGCCAAGCTGTCACAGAGAGGGAACCATGGAAACAGGTTGTGGGTGTGGTTTATCTCTTCCCCACCTGATCAGTCCACTAGTTACCCAACTGGCCAAGCTGTCACAGAGAGGGAACCATGGAAACAGGTTGTGGGTGTGGTTTATCTCTTCCCCACCTGATCAGTCCACTAGTTACCCAACTGGCCAAGCTGTCACAGAGAGGGAACCATGGAAACAGGTTGTGGGTGTGGTTTATCTCTTCCCCACCTGATCAGTCCACTAGTTACCCAACTGGCCAAGCTGTCACAGAGAGGGAACCATGGAAACAGGTTGTGGGTGTGGTTTATCTCTTCCCCACCTGATCAGTCCACTAGTTACCCTACAAGTTATTTCCAGAGAATCTGATGTGTTAAAACTCAGTATGAAATAAACCCTAATAAAGATTTATTACATAAATGATGATGATGATGATGATGATGATGATGATGATGATGATGATGATGGATCTTTGGCATTGAGGTGAATCTGTGCTCCTATCTGATAAAATACTAATTATAACGAGACCCAAGTGTTTTTAAAACCGCACCAGCAGGCTTCAGGATGTTCTAGAACCAGTTTTGAGGACGTTGTAGAACCAGGCTTCAGGATGTTCTAGAACCAGTTTTGGGGACGTTGTAGAACCAGGCTTCAGGATGTTCTAGAACCAGTTTTGAGGACATTGTAGAACCAGGCTTCAGGATGTTCTAGAACCAGTTTTGGGGATGTTGTAGAACCAGGCTTGAGGAAGTTCTAGAACCAGGCTTCAGGAAGATCTAGAACCAGGCTTCAGGACATTGTAGAGGCAGGCTTCAAGAAGATCTAGAACCAGGCATCAGGACGTTGTAGAACCAGGCTTGAGGAAGTTCTAGAACCAGGCTTCAGGAAGATCTAGAACCAGGCTTCAGGAAGTTCTAGAACCAGGCTTCAGGAAGATCTAGAACCAGGCTTCAAGAAGATCTAGAACCAGGCTTCAGGAAGATCTAGAACCAGGCTTCAGGAAGTTCTAGAACCAGGCTTCAGGAAGATCTAGAACCAGGCTTCAAGAAGATCTAGAACCAGGCATCAGGACGTTGTAGAACCAGGCTTGAGGAAGTTCTAGAACCAGGCTTCAGGAAGATCTAGAACCAGGCTTCAGGAAGTTCTAGAACCAGGCTTCAGGAAGATCTAGAACCAGGCTTGGGGCCGTTTTAGCTGTGATGGAACCTGACCTTCAATCTATCAGAAACCTTGTCGTTTTAACTCTTGAGAGACTGGAGGAGATGGAGGAAGAGGAGGAGGAATAGAGGAGGAGGAGGAGGAGGAGGGTGTGTTTTCTAGCTGTCAATAGACAAGCTAACTGTCTGCAATAATTGCCCTCTGATGCTCCAAGAACTGAGAGAGGGTTTCCGAGGCTGGAATACAACTGTACTTTTGACGTTGTTTTGTTGCTGATTATTACAACGGTCAAACATTGTCCTGAAGGATGTTCCCTGTCGTCGAAAAAATAAACATTTTTTTTTATTCCTGAGCCGAAGGTGTCTGGTGTTTCTTCACAGAGCCCCTTGTGGGATAACAACTATTGACTGTGTTCTCAGCAGTCCCCACAGGATGGCGCCAGACTAACATGTCTTTAATATTGGCTGTATTCTCAGCAGTCCCCACAGGATGGCGCCAGAGAGCAACATGGCTTTAATATTGACTGTATTCTCAGCAGTCCCCACAGGATGGGGCCAGAGAGCAACATGTCTTTAATATTGACTGTATTCTCAGTAGTCCCCACAGGATGGCGCCAGAGAGCAACATGTCTTTAATATTGACTGTATTCTCAGTAGTCCCCACAGGATGGCGCCAGAGAGCAACATGTCTTTAATATTGACTGTATTCTCAGTAGTCCCCACAGGATGGCGCCAGAGAGCAACATGTCTTTAATATTGACTGTATTCTCAGTAGTCCCCACAGGATGGCGCTAGAGAGTAAGATATCTTTAATATTAACTATATACTCAGCAGTCCCCACAGGATGGCGCTAGAGAGCAACATGTCTTTAATATTGACTGTATTCTCAGTAGTCCCCACAGGATGGCGCCAGAGAGCAACATAACTGAGGTGTATAAATCCATCATTTACTCCAAACACTGTTGAGTTCCTATTTGGTCTTAAAATCAAAGTCGTAGTTTAGTTGTGTGCAAGTCAGTTAAGAACACATTTTTATTTTCAATGCTGGTCTAGGAACAGTGGGTAAACTGGTCTAGGAACAGTGGGTTAACTGGCCTAGGAACAGTGGGTAAACTGGTCTAGGAACCGTGGGTAAACTGGTCTAGGAACAGTGGGTTAACTGCCTTGTTCAGGGGCAGAACAAGGATCGGATAGTGTCGAGCAGAGTAGGGTAGGTTAAGGTAGGTTAGGGTAGGTTAAGGTAGGGTAGGGTCGGTTAAGTTATGGTAGGTTAAGGTGGGGTAGGTTAAGGTAGGTTAAGGTAGGTTAGGGTAGGTTAAGGTAGGGTAGGTTAGGTTAAGGTAGGGTCGGTTAAGGTATGGTAGGTTAAGGTAGGGTGAGGTAGGGTAGGTTAAGGTGGGGTAGGTTAAGGTAGGGTAGGTTAAGGTAGGGTAGGTTAAGGTAGGTTAAGGTGGGGTAGGTTAAGGTAGGTTAGGTTAAGGTTAGGGGTTATATCTGTATAGTGTAGAGCAGAGTAGGGTAGGTTAAGGTAGGGTAGGTTAAGGTGGGGTAGGTTAAGGTAGGGTAGGTTAAAGTGGGATAGGTTGAGGTAGGGGGTTATATCTGGATAGTGTAGAGCAGAGTAGGGTAGGTTATGGTAGGGTAGGTTAAGGTAGAGTAGGGTAGGGTAGGTTAAGGTAGAGTAGAGTAGGTCAAAGTGGGGTAGGTTAAGGTTAGGGGTTATATCTGTATAGTGTAGGTTAGGGTAGGTTAAGGTGGGTTAAGGTGGGGTAGGTTGAGGTAGGGGGTAGGTTAAGGTAGGGGTTATATCTGGATAGTGTAGAGCAGAGTAGGGCAGGTTATGGTGGGGTAGGTTAAGGTGGGGTAGGTTAAGGTTAGGGGTTATAACTTGATAGTGTAGAGCAGGGTAGGTTAAGGTAGGGTAGGTTAAGGTAGGGTAGGTTAAGGTAGGGTAGGTTAAGGTAGGGTAGGTTAAGGTAGGGTAGGTTAAGGTAGGGTAGGTTAAGGTAGGTTAGGTTAAGGTAGGGTAGGTTAAGGTAGGTTAGGTTAAGGTAGGGTAGGTTAAGGTAGGGTAGGTTAAGGTAGGGTAGGTTAAGGTAGGGTAGGTTAAGGTAGGGTAGGTTAAGGTAGGTTAGGTTAAGGTAGGGTAGGTTAAGGTAGGGTAGGTTAAGGGGCTTATATCTGGCTGAGAGAGAGGAATTTCTGGTAGTAACTCTTGGTCACATCAATCATCAGGTCCTGGGTACATTCTGGGAGCTCTCCTGAAAACAGACCTGGGAGAGAGAGAGATGAGGAGGAGGAGGAGGAGGAGGAAGAGGAGGAGGAGGAAGAGTGGGGAAGAGACACCAGTTAGAAAGAGTTGAAGACAAATCCAT
>NW_026284239.1:0-16718 GCF_023373465.1 Oncorhynchus keta
AATATTGAGTTGCAATCCCTTTTGTCATCAGGAAAGCCTCAATTCGTCAGGGGCATGGACTTTACAGGGTGTCGAAAGTGTTCCACAGGGATGTTGTCCCATGTTGACTCCAATGCAGTTGTGTCTATTCTCTGAGAGCTGGTCTCTCTAGGAACCTTCTGATGTCGAGTTGAGTGCTGTACCCATCCATCATGTTACCATGGTTGGTCACAGTTGTGTCAAGTTGGTTGGATGTCCTTTGGGTGGCGGACCATTCTTGACACACACAGGAAACTGTTGAGAGTGAACAAAACAGCAGCATTGCAGTTCTTGACACACTCAGACCGGTGCGCCTGGCACCTACTATCATACCCCATTCAAAGGCACTTCAATATTTTGTCTTGTCCATTCACCCTCTGAATGGCACTTATACAGAATAAGTCTCAAGACTTAAAACTCCTCCTTTAACCTGTCTCCTCCCCTTCAGCTACACTAAATGAAGTGGATTTAACAGGTGACATGATAATGATTGTCTACTTGGGGAAGTGGAGATGACTGTGCATATTCAGCAGAAACAGTGACATTCAGTCATGTGTAGATTTCTATAACAAATAGCAGGCTCACAGGATACCAATGTCGTCTATGTTTGTATTATGAGAACTAGCCGAACAACTGGTCGTATAACTGGCAAGCCTAATTAGATAAATACAGGGTGTCGAAAGTGTTCCACAGGGATGCTGTCCCATGTTGACTCCAATGCAATTGTGTATTTATTTGAAAGCTGGTCTCATAGTCCTGGAACCTTCTGATCATCGCAAATGAGTGCTACAGTACCCAATCATGTGCCATGGTTGGTCACATTGTTCATTTGCAAATCTGACAATGTCCTTTGGAGTGGTGGACAAACAACACAGGAAACTTCCTTATTGAGTTGCATTCAAAATCAGAAAGCATTGCAGTTCAGGGGCATGAACTCTACAGGGTGTGCGCCTGACACCTTCCACAGGGATGTCCCATCAAAGGCACTTCAATATTTTGTCTTTCCGTTCAGCTGGAATGGCACTCTACAGGAACCTTCTGATTAAAGTTGAGTGCTTAACCCATCCATCATGTTACCTAAATGGTTGGATTTAACAGTTGTGTCAAGATGATGGTTGGATGTCCTTTGGGTGGCAGGGACCTAATTCTTGACACACACGGTGAAACTGTAAAACTGAACAAAACAGCAGTCATTGCAGTTCTTGACACCCTCAGACCGGTGCGCCTGGCACCTAATCATACCCCATTCAAAGGCACTTCAATATTTTGTCTTGACCTCCGTTCACCCTCTGAATGGCACAGACTATACAGTCCACATCACAGACTACATACAGTCTATGACAGACTTGGTAAGTCCTATGTCATGGAACCTGTTCCTAATGTCCCCTTCACTCTACATGTAAATCACCCAAAAGTGTCATTTACCACTAGGGCAGTCTAATAGCCAAAACCTGCCACATCACAGATTCTGGAAGTTCAACTCACAGGCTGATGAGGATAATATAATGTTAATAATGTTTTGCAGCACTCGGTTATCCAAAACTCACCCAAAAGTGTCAGTTACCACTAGAGGGCAGTCTAATAGCCAAAACCTGCCACATCACAGATTCTGGAAGTTAACTCACAGGCTGATGAGGAGAAGGGGATGGGAGAAGTGTAACGATCGGGTGGGTTTCCCTAAGCAGGCTTGTTGGTTTAAGGGTATGCTTCTCTCTTAGGGTGTGAGTAGTCCTGGGTTTAAATCCCAGATGAGCCCACCTTTTGAGAAAATATGTGATAGATGTATTTAGGGTTGTCCTAAGTGAGTTAGTATATTGAAACATCACAAAGTGGGGAGAAAAATCTTACCAAAAGGAAAATGGTAGACTGTAAGTAGCAAATATGCATATCTGTAGGCCCTTTGGTAAAACAGAGATATAAAACAATATCCAGTCAGTATGAAATGTAATGTACAGTGTCATAATGTCAACGAGTGACTTTAAATTGTGTGACAGATGGTACTATAGATACATCAACTAGAATCTTCTCTAAATTACCAATGCTTCAAAATGGATCCTGCATTATCCTTACATACAGTATATATTACTGAACTGCACCTACCAGTGAAAGACCTGTGAGAGATCCATCAAACACGTTACTCCCATTGGACATATATCCTGTCCTGCCAAATGCTACCCACCTTCAGCGCCATCTCCAGCAGGTAGTAAAGGATGAAGAAACAGTGGATTGTCTGAAAAAACAGATCAGTGGAGGCTGCTGAGGGGAGGACGGTTCATAATAATGGCTGGAACGGAGCAAATGGAATGGCATCAAACCATGTGTTTGATGTATTTGATACCATTCCACCGATTCCCCTCCAGTCATTACCACGGGCCGGTCCTCCCCAATTAAGGTGCCAACAACCTCCTGTGACAGAGATACATATAAAGTCTGTGAATTGCACGGAGCTATTGACATAAACTGTGCAAGACCCATACCTGCTATACATGAGTCATTCATGTCGGCGGTGCACTGCAGGCACAGTAACTAATGTTTACTTGTAACTACTACTTGTAGTACATTTTACGTTCAAATGGCCTTAAATGTTGAGCCTCTAAATAGTAGTTGTCTCGTTCAGAGATTCTACTCACAGTCAATCACCTGGATAATCTAGAGGAACATTTATGATGCTTAGATGCATATACAATAGACTTAATACATGCATATACCATACATGACCTTTGACCTTAAACGTTTTCTAAAAATAAAATGGGATACAATGCAGCCCCTTAAATTCTGAAGAAATACTCATTTTTAGACCAGAGACATCAAATGCAGAGAAGGTGAACAAAATGGGCCAGGGACTATATCTACTGCCTTTCCAATTGACTCTAATGATGATCAATAACAGAGATAAATAGAGGACTTATATTATCTCCATTTTAAAGTAGTCAATTGTCTTCTTCTTCATTGACTGATTCCTCCCAACTCATAGGAAAACCCACCCAGTTGACTACTTTAAAATGGTGGAAGCCCTCAATTGCAATGTCCTTTCCAAAATGCGTTATGTCCATGATGAGTCCTCCATCTGTTTCCATTTGATCAACATGTCTGTGTTTGTGTAGAGTCTAGAATAGCCACTAGGTGGTAGTCTCTGAGCAGTTTTACTGAGCATGCAACATTAACATGAGAGGAATTCCTCATGCACGTGGCATGCAGTGGAATTTAAACTCTTGGTTGTTGAACCTAAGAGAGGCTCGTTGGTCTAGGGGTATGATTCTCGCTTAGGGTGCGAGAGGTCCCGGGTTCAAATCCCGGACGAGCCCTCCTTTTAAGTTGTCAAGCAATTTACAGGATGAACAGGCCAACATAGAGTGTACAAAGCATAGTAGTGTACATTCACTAAAGCATCTCTATCAATAATATTACTTTGAATAAGTAGCCTGGAATCTTAACTCATAAGCTCGGTTTCAATATTGTTATGGTGAAACAAAGCTTGTCAGTTAGGATTCCAGGCTAGTGTCGTAACTAAGAGCTGTTAGGATCAAGCAGAAACACAAATATCTAAGTTAATTCATTAAACATTGTGACATTGTGAACTTGTGACATAGTGAATTCACACAGATGCAGATAACATTGGCCAGGGGCACATTCCCCACCACAGTGACATAATGCTGACTGAAGATAAACTGAACCTTGCGCAGGAACTTAGACGAGTACTCAGGCAATGGAGGATGCTACAGAGGGAAACAATGACTTCAATTTGCTGTTCAGTCTCCTTTCACAATAACTTTTCAGGTTTGCTTCCGTTGCAAATGCAAGCACAAAGGCAAATGATGAAAGTCTGCTTGGAGTTAGACTGACAGTCTGCCAACTGCATAGTTTTGAAGAAATGAACATTGTTGTAGAGATAAAATATAAATACCTGTTTGATCCTGTCCTTGTCCAGCTCATCAAACAGTCTCTGGAAGGCCTCCCTGGGGATGAAGCCACTGGATGACTGAGACGCTTTCTGAGGAAATTACACTTTTAGAATCTTTTGACTTACCAAAGGTGTTCACAATTCAGAGGTGTGGCCATGTACATATATAACTTCATAAAACATAACGTTGTTTAACGCTATGTATTACAGTATGTTGTTTCAGGTAAGGAGGGAACCATCTCACCTTCATGATGGCATCTCTGTAATAACCTGTTGTATAATAATAAAATAAACACCACAAAGGGGTCCTGTCTTACACGGTAACATCCTCAGAGAAGGAAGGTTCCTGGCTCTGACAGTGCAGCAGCTCAAAAGCTGCCCTGACGCCCAAATGTCTCCTCAGGATGGATGTCTGGATTGACATCTGCTAAATAAAGTGTTATTGTGATCAACACTAGACTATAGAGATTGGCTGGATTTACCGTGTATGAGCTGGATTGTTTGGACTTACCTGTTGGTGTTTGGACCTGGACCTACCGAGAACCCGATTCGTGTACCGAACCCTGCTATCCTTGACCTCGCCTACGGCCTGGGTGGACCAGGACGGAGAAACAAACACACAGGTACTGTCCTGTTCGAAAGAACTCTCATTCTTGGGTGATTTGGTGACAGTTTACCACTTAGTTTGTGACAAACGCTCCTAACCTTGAAGAGGTTTGCCACATATGGAGGAGGATGCGGGCATGGACTAACATACCACTGGTTAGGTAGAAGGAAAAATTAAATAAATGTTCAGTTAGCACTCCAAAGGGGAGTCAGGTTTTTTTTTGTTATGGCTTTGTTTGGTTAGGACAGTTTTTCACGAAAATGAGTATGGAGGGAGCCATACAGGCCCTGTTACAGCGGCGGCCGCCCAACAAGAGGCAACTAGAGCTCAACAAATAGTTCATCAGGATGCAATGCGAATGTATCAGGACACGTTACAGATCCAGCACCGCACCAACCAGCTGCTCAGAGAAGAGCAAGAGAAACACCCAGGAGTTAAGAGAAGGCCTAAAGGGGCTAGCGGACCAAATTGGGGCTCAATTACCAGCTGCAAATTCCCAGAGGAGGGCCAATCATTTTCTTCAAAAATGACAGCGCAGGATGATGTGGAAGCATATCTTACCACCTTCGAAAGGACGGCAGAGAGGGAAAAGTGGCCAAAAGAAGAATGGGCAGGGCTTCTGGCACCATACCTGGCAGGGGACGCTCAAAAAGCGTATTTCGACCTGGAGTTGAAAGAAGCACAGGATTACGATAAACTAAAGGGGGAGATCCTGACTAGACTGGGAGTGACCGATACCGTGAGGGCACACCGCTTCCACCAGTGGTCCTACCGACCGGGACAACCCCACGAACACAGATGTTCGACTTGATTCACCTGGCACGGAAATGGTTGCGACCAGAGACCCGGTCATCCGCCGAGATTGTCGAGACCATCGTACTCAACCAGTTTCAGCGAGGTCTACCCCAAGAAGTGAGACGATGGGTTGGCCAGAACGAGGTATTTTCCGCCGACCATCTCGTGGGCCTGGTTGAACGGTATTGTACGGCAAGAACAGCTGAGCAGGCACAGGAGGAAAGATTCCCGTTCCCCAGGCATGGGCGAACCAGCAGACAGGGTAAGGCTGTCCCAACATATAGAGGGGGAAGAGAGCAGCGTGGGGCCATGAGGAAAGAATCAGAATCAGGCCAAGACACTAAGGAAAAAACGGAAACCGGGACTGGGTGTCGAGGGGTCTCCCCGAACCCCTATTATCTGTTACAATTGTAATCAACCAGGACATATTGCAGCCTATTGCCCTATTAAAGAAGAGCCAATGCAATGTAACCTCGGTGAAAATGAAGATGATATACGGTATGCATGTCCTGTTGTAACCACTGTACTTGAAAGATCAAGAAACAACCATATGTGCAGGGTGAAGATTGAAGGGAAAGAGGTTGAAGCACTGCTGGATTCCGGCAGTATGCTAACCCTGGTCGTTGCAGGCCTAGTGCCGAATCATAAACTGGATACAAGACAGGATATCAGTGTTACATGCATTCATGGGGATACCCGTCTGTACCCCATGGCCTTAGTGAGCATACAAACAGAGGACGGTCTGCTGGATTATGAGGTCGGCGTGGTCCCAAAGATGCCATATGATGTAATATTGGGTAGAGACTTTCCTAACTTTGCGAAGTTAGGCCACAAGAATGGCATATTTGAGAATCCAACAACCCTGACCAAGCAGGAAGAAGCATGGGGCCCTCAACCAAAGCCAAGAAAAGAGGTCTCCCAGGAGACAACATCACAGGTGCTAGTAGGGGAGGAGGAGGATGAATTGGCAAACCTCGCTGATGACGAACAGCCCGGTACTAGTGGGGCTGGGGTCGATCTGAATCCAGAGGACGACGATATAGAACCAGCAGACCTGGCAGAGTCCTTGACTAATTTTGGGACGGCCCAAAACCAGGATCCAACCCTGCAACAAGCCAGAGCAGATGTGCAGGTCGTAGATGGTACTCCCATAAATGGTGGGATGATGCCTAATAGTTTTCCACACTTCATCCTGAAAAAGGGTTTGGTGTACAGAGTCTCGAAAATAGGGGTTGATGTGGTGGAACAGTTGTTGGTTCCCACTCGGTACCGGAGGACAGTACTGGATCTAGCTCATGGGCACATTCTGGGTGGACACCTTGGTATCGATAAAACCAGAGACCGGATTGTAAGGAGGTTTTACTGGCCAGGAATTCAAGCTGAAGTGGCTCGGCATTGTGGAGAGTGCCCGGAGTGCCAGTTAACAGCTCCCCGACCAGCTTTTAGAAGCCCATTAGTGCCACTCCCCATAATCGAAACGCCATTTGAGAGGATAGCGATGGATTTAGTGGGCCCACTACCCAAATCCGCCAGAGGGCACCAATACATTCTGGTCATTCTAGATTATGCCACTCGCTACCCAGAAGCCATTCCCCTTCGGACGATGACTTCCAAAAATATCGCAAAGGAATTAGTGCTCTTGTTCACCAGGGTAGGGGTTCCAAAGGAGATCCTTACCGACCAGGGGACCCCCTTTATGTCCCGCCTTATGGCGGACCTTTGTAAACTGTGGCAGGTGAAACAGTTGAGGACATCGGTTTACCATCCTCAGACGGACGGGCTGGTTGAGAGATTCAACCGAACCCTGAAGTCAATGCTCAGGAAAGTAATCGATAAGGATGGGAAAAACTGGGATTGCATGTTGCCGTATCTGATGTTTGCCATTAGAGAGGTTCCTCAAGCCTCGCTGGGGTTTTCTCCCTTTGAGCTGGTATATGGGAGGCATCCCCGGGGAATCTTAGACATCGCCCGGGAAACCTGGGAGCACCAATCCACCCCGTATACTAGTGTCATAGAGCACGTCACGGCAATGCAAGACAGGATAGCCACAGTCATGCCCATCGTCAGAGAGCACATGAGACAAACACAAGAACACCAGCGGCACACTTATAACCGGCAGGCTACCCTGAGGAATTTCAACCGGGAGATAAGGTGTTAGTGCTGATCCCCACAGTAGAATGTAAACTACTAGCCACATGGAAAGGGCCATATGAAGTACTGGAGAGAATAGGAGAAGTCAATTATCGGATCCGACAGCCAGGTCGACGGCCCCAGGAACAGATTTATCACATAAACCTGTTAAAAGCATGGAGAGAGAGAGAAACACTAATGGTCACATACCCACACACATTCAGGAGACAGCCGAAGTAAATATTTCACCCACTCTGTCCCCAGCGCAAGTACAGGAAGTAAAGGCCCTGATCCAGAAAAACAGAGATGTGTTTTCAGAGGTACCTGGCCGAACTGAGGTTACGGCTCATGATATCATTTCCCTACCAGGGAGAAAAGTGAGTATGAGGCCATATCGGGTACCCGAGGCTCGACGGGCCGCGATTAGAGCAGAGACTGAGAAAATGTTGACAGCTGGAGTGGTTGAAGAGTCACATAGTGAGTGGTCTAGCCCAATTGTGATGGTCTCCAAGCCCGATGGGTCGTTGCGGTTCTGTAACGACTTTCGGAAGGTAAATGAAATCTCAAAGTTTGATGCCTACCCCATGCCCCGAGTAGATGAACTACTGGAGAAAATTGGTCATGCTCGGTACATTACGACCCTTGATCTGACAAAAGGGTACTGGCAAATTCCTCTGACCCCCAGGGCCAAAGAAAAGACAGCCTTTGCAACACCTGACGGTTTGTTTCAATACACCGTCATGCCATTCGGCTTACACGGGGCCCCAGCAACCTTTCAACGGCTCATGGACAAAGTCCTAAAACCGCACAAGGCATACGCCGCAGCGTATTTAGATGACGTGGGGATCTACAGCCCAGATTGGGAATCCCACTTACCCCGGGTACAGGCAGTGTTAGATGCCCTTAGAAAGGCAGGGCTCACGGCAAACCCTGCCAAGTGTTATGTGGGGTTAGAGGAAACAGAGTATCTGGGATACACTGTGGGAAGAGGGTTAATCAAACCCCAACATAAGAAGGTGAAGGCAATTAGAGAATGGCCGAAACCAGTAAATAAGAAGCAGGTCACGAGCCTTCCTAGGGCTGACCGGTTACTACCGGAAGTTCATCCCAAGTTATGCCACAGTGGCCGCCCCACTTACCGACATGACTAGAGCCAGAGGGCCAAACATGGTCAAATGGGATGAAAGGGCCACCAAAGCATTTAGGACATTACAGGAGGCTCTCTGTTGTAACCCAGTGCTGGTGGTACCAGACTTTGAGAAAGAGTTTGTGGTTCAGACGGATGCCTCAGAGGTCGGCTTGGGAGCAGTGCTATCCCAAGAGGTAGAAGGGGTGGAACACCCCATCCTGTTTTTAAGCAGGAAGCTGGAACCACGGGAAACCAACTACTCAGTCGTTGAGAAAGAGGCGCTGGCAGTAAAGTGGGCTCTAGAAAGCCTGAAGTACTACCTGCTGGGGCGCCACTTCACCCTCATCAGTGACCATGCCCCACTCACCTGGATGCATAGGGCTAAAGAGAAGAACGCTCGGGTGATGCGGTGGTTTTGAGTCTCCAACCGTTTCATTTTGACTTGAAACACAGAGCAGGGAAGGAAATGGGAAACGCGGATGGGTTATCCCGCATGCATGCATATTTTGCTGCGGTAGCCCGACCTAGGGGTCGGATCTAGGGGAGAGATATGTGGCAAAGAAGGGGTCGAGTGATAAGTGGCAGATATGTGAGAGCAGAGCTAATAAACGGGCTCTGCCCGATCACTAAAATGGCCACCCCTGTCAGAACTACAGATCACAAAATGGCCGACCGCCAAAACTACAAGTCCCAGAAGCAAGGGAACCCTCAGAAGGTGGAGCCGACTCACAGATAAAGGGTCAAGAAAAACCAGGAAGAGAGAGAGAGGGCTGGAAGGAGCTATGAACAATAGAGAAGAGTTGACTACCCACTTACGACACTCCCTACCCACTTACCTAAATATTTGTTAACTTTGTGAAGTACAGTCGACAACAAGCCAGTTACACACCACTAAGTATCCTCTAAAGTGGTTGTATATGATGGCAGTCAGCAGGTTCATCAAAATGTACGTTCCTACAATAGAGTGATACCATGTAAAGTAAGCATTTATTGAACATACAGATTGAATCAATTAAAACAGTTTATGAAATATATTTATACTTAAATTCTATTGTAATCAACACAATGGTACAGAAATCAATACTTGCTATGTAGACGATGCCCTGTGATTAGAACGTTCTATGTGTTTTCACTGATCTGTCCTTCTTGGCAAGGTCTCTCTTGAGAAAGAGGTCTTCAGACCTCAATATCACTTCCTGGTTAAATAAAGATTAAATAAAAAGTAAACAAATAGTCACATCAAATAAATCTTCAGAAAATCCTCTGAAGGCAACTGGCCTTCACCTAAAAAAAGCAGATAACTACAAAAAAGTCCCATAGGCCTAGAGCCTTAAAAAACACATCCATTGTAGTAGTGTTCACAATATCCAATCAATAAACAGATACTGGGGATGTTACTGTACCTCTCCCATTGCAAACAGCAGCATTACAAACATGGAAGATCACACTGGAGAGAAGAAGAAAGCCCTATAGTCAGCCAAAATGAAGGACCTTGTGCGTTTCTGTACTCACTAATCATTTGACTCAATTCAATTCCATTACCTTGTTATTTCTAGTATTGTTCTTTTGATGAATTTCAACGTCTTCTTCATTAATTATGAGTTGTGAAGGAGGTAGAATGGCCGAATAAGTTTTCTGATACTCATAGTCTACGACACAAATGATGCAAAACATATCAGGACAGAATAATCAGATGAGTTTTCTTCTTCATGACACAAGCTTACTAAGTGTTGTACACTCAACATACTGTAGAATATAATAGAATAGGATTACGTGAAAAAGCATATCAAGGTCCCAGAGGAGAGATTATAAAGGGGTATACATGTGAGTTTGCTTACATCATCACAAGCCATTTTCAAGGTCAAGGTCCAGTCAATGACAGACACTGAGATGACCACCATGTAGCCCACCAGCCATTTACACTTCAAAAACTCCTCATGACGTATCAGGTACCTCCACAAAAAGAGTAAGGAGGAATCACTTCCAACAAATAGGCTACTGATCCTCACAGCAGTAAATGAATGATGTGCCTAGTAATCTACACTACAATCTACACACAGAAAAAAATGGTTCCAAAAGGGATCTTAGGCTGGCCTTATAGTAGAACCCTTTTTGGATCCATGTAGAACCCTTTTCGGTTCCCAGGTAGAACCCTTTTTGGTCTCAGGTAGAACCCTTTTTGGTTCCATGTAGAACCATTTGGGGTTTCATGTAGAACCATCTGTGGAAGTTGTTCTACCTGGAACCAAAAATAGTTCTTCAGACGGTTCTCCTATAGGGACAGCCAAAGAACCATTTTTTTTTAAGAGTGTATGAAATTGATTGAGAAATGTACTCAAAAGCTGTATGACCATGGTATTACACATGATCAATAGATATCAGATGATATCGGAATAATATGTTATATTAATAGTATTTGTTGAGTAGTGTTAAGGTATTATGGAGTGTAATAATAGTTTTATTTGGTGGTTCACTCCATCAGAAGTAGATTTTGAGTGTATATTTTACCTTAACGATGAGGTGGAACGTGAATATGAGAAGGCAGGTAATCTTGATGCCCTCGGTGAGGCCACATGGGGGTTCGCAGAGTGTGTGTTAAGAACGCAGGCAACTACACAAAAACAAGATCCCACAAAAACCAGTGGGGAAATGGCTGCCTAAATATGATCCCCAATCAGAGACAACGATAAACAGCTGTCTCTGAATACCAGGCCAACATAGAAATAAATGCACTAGATCACCTACCCTAGTCACACACCGACTTGACCAAAATAGGGAATAAAAAGGCTCTCACCTAGCGTCGGTGGCAGCTCCGGTGTGTGGCAAAGTACCCACTCCGTTCGTCGATTCGCCAGCATCGGTGGCGGCTCTGGTGCAGGACGTTTCATCGGCGCAGAGGAGGGTCCCGGCTATGGAGCTGGGTTGTATGCCGCTGGGCACCGGCACAGAAGAAGGCTCCTCCCATGGAGTGGAACCGGACGCCGTGCCTGGACTGGACATCGGCGCAGAAGAAGAATCCTGCAATGGAGCGGGAAAGGACGCCGTGCCTGGACTGGGAATCAGCGCAGAGAAGGGCTCTTACCATGGAGCTGGACTGGACGTGGACCGTCTCAGGAAGCTCCGGACCGGGAACTGTCGAAGGAACTGGGAACCGTTGTCGGAAGCTCTGGACTGGGAACCGTATCCGGAAGCTCTGGACTGGGAACCATATCCAGAAGCTCTGGACTGGGGACCGTCGCCAGAAGCTGTGGACTGGGAACTGTCGCCGGAAGCTCTGGACTGGGAACCGTTGCACGGAAGCTCTGGACTGGGAACCGTAGCACGGAAGTTCTGGACTGGGAACCGTCGCCGGAAGCTCTGGACTGGGAACCGTATCCGGAAGCTCTGGACTGGGGACCGTCGCCAGAAGCTCTGAACTGGGAACCGTCGCCGGAAGCTGTGGACTGGGAACTGTCGCCGGAAGCTCTGGACTGGGAAACGTAGCACGGAAGCTCTGGACTGGGAACGTCGCTGGAAGCTCTGGCTTGGGAACTGTCACTGGAAGCTCTGGACTGGGAAGGTTTACTGGAGGCCTGATGATGCGTGGGGCCGGCACAGGTGGCAGCGGGCTGGTGATACGCACTTGACTGGGGAGGCACACTTGGGGGAGAGTGCGAGGATCAGGCACAGGATGTACTGGACTGGAGACACGCACTTCAGGGAGAGTTCGAGGAGTAGGCACTGGACGTACTGGGCTGTGGAGGCGCACTGGAGATCTGGTGCGTAGAACCGGCACAAATTGTACCGGAACAATGACAAACTTCGCACGGCGAGTGCTCTGAACTGGCACAGGACGTACTGGGCTGTGTATGCGCACTGGAGACCTGGTGCGTAGAACCCGGCACAAATTGTACTGGAACGGTGACACACACTTCAGGGCTAGTGCGTGGAGGAGACACAGGACGTACCGGACTGGGTAAGCGCACTGGAGGCCAGATGCATGAAACTGGTTTGGCTGTAAATACATATTTACCAAAATGAAACCACAAATCCCAGGGTGCTGTGCAGTACATTTTCAAACCTCCGCTAATCTTATCATCGCTGGTTTTTGAGTTCCAGGAGAGCCGAGTGACTGTCACTCAGAGTCATATGTGCATATAGCTATCGTACCGTAGAGCCCTGTACATCTACAGGTATGGAGCTGGGTTCAGGGTCAGAGCAGGACAGGACAGGACAGGTAGAGAGGTAGACAGGGGAACTACAGGTATGGAGGTGGGTTCAGGGGCAGAGCAGGACAGGACAGGACAGGTGGAGAGGTAGACAGGGGACCTACAGGTATGGAGCTGGGTTCAGGGGCAGGGTAGAGGCAGGTGTCTTGATGACTGCAGCAGGACAGGTATAGAGGGGACTTTCAGGTATAAAAGGCTTAGCAGGACTTTGCTGTGGGGGAGAGGGTCAGACCAGGCCAGCCTTGGGGGACTATGGACAGCTCCTGTGGAACTGGGGTCAGAGTCAAGGCTAGTAACTAACTGACTGACTGAGTGACTGGCTGCAGGACTGAGTTGAGAGTAGAACAGGTAAAGAGGGGACCTAAAGGTATGGAGAGGCCAGACCAGGCCAGAGGGAATCCAGACAATGCTCTGGAACTGGGGTCAGAGGCAGGGCAGAACAATGCAAGACAGGCATCACTCAGAAGGGGTATAGTGCAGACAGGTGACAGTCAACAGGGGAACAGGACAGCTAGAGAGAGGACCTCCATGTAAAAGACCACCTGCTTGATCTTTGATCAATGCTGCTGAGTTTTTTACGCTTTTACAATTTCCCTTGTGTACTAAGAATGGTCCACCACCCAAAGGACATCCAGCCAACTTCCTGTGGCTATGAAACCCTGACCTTTTCACCAGACATGCTACCTTGTCGTGCTGTTGCTCCAGTTTCAACTGTTCTGCCTGCGGCTATGGAACCCTGACCAGTGATGATTATTTGACCATGCTGGCCATCTATGAACTTTTGAACATCTTGAACTGTTCTGAGGACAGAAGCATGTGCAACTCAATATTAGGAATGTGTTCCTAATGTTTTGTACACCTTATGTTTATTCATTTAGATTTTGTCATAACTTTGTAAGGACCAACGCCTGAGATGAGAAGCAGGTACGGGGAGTCAACATTTAAACAGGAACAAACAGGTAACAAGAGAGGCACAACGTTGGTACAGCGGGTAAAAAAATACATATGACAATCAAAGCAAGGAACAGAGCAGGGAACCAGACATATATAGGGAAGGTATTGACACAGGTGATAGAGTCCAGCTGAGTCCAATAGTCACTGATGAGTGTGACGGGGGGAAGGCAGGTGTGAGTAATGATGGTGGCAGGAGTGCGCAATGCTGGGGAGCCTGGCGCCCTCGAACGCCAGGGGGGAAAAGCGGGAGCAGGCATGACTAACTTAAGTTGAGTGAAACTCTCTGCAAAGTCATCAAAGTTGTTTAACCAGTAACCAAGCTGTTCATAAGAACCACATTGTAGAGTTTTGTTTACAATCATTGTCATGATTCTGGGGTCAGCGGTAGTGCTGTACGAAATAGATAATACATGTAGGCAGGAAATAGGTTGTTTATAGGAAAGAGGTAGTTTATTGTTGATGCTCGATTAAAAGCTGTGATTTCTGAGATATCATATTTTCTTCATACCTCAGGTTACTTTCCCCCTTCTGATGACCAGGTGGCGAATCGCATCTCTGCATGTCTGGCAGACATATCAGTGTGGATGACGGATCACCACCTCAAGCTGAACCTCGGCAAGACGGAGCTGCTCTTCCTCCCGGGGAAGGACTGCCCGTTCCATGATCTCGCCATCACGGTTGACAACTCCATTGTGTCCTCCTTCCAGAGCGCTAAGAACCTTGGCGTGATCCTGGACAACACCCTGTCGTTCTCAACTAACATCAAGGCGGTGGCCCGTTCCTGTAGGTTCATGCTCTACAACATCCGCAGAGTACGACCCTGCCTCACACAGGAAGCGGCGCAGGTCCTAATCCAGGCACTTGTCATCTCCCGTCTGGATTACTGCAACTCGCTGTTGGCTGGGCTCCCTGCCTGTGCCATTAAACCCCTACAACTCATCCAGAATGCCGCAGCCCGTCTGGTGTTCAACCATCCCAAGTTCTCTCACGTCACCCCGCTCCTCCGCTCTCTCCACTGGCTTCCAGTTGAAGATCCGCTACAAGACCATGGTGCTTGCCTACGGAGCTGTGAGGGGAACGGCACCTCAGTACCTCCAGGCTCTGATCAGGCCCTACACCCAAACAAGGGCAATTCATACACCTCTGGCCTGCTCGCCTCCCTACCACTGAGGAAGTACAGTTCCCGCTCAGCCCAGTCAAAACTGTTCGCTGCTCTGGCCCTCCAATGGTGGAACAAACACCCTCACGACGCCAGGACAGCGGAGTCAATCACCACCTTCCGGAGACACCTGAAACCCCACCTCTTAGGAATACCTAGGATAGGATAAAGTAATCCTTCTCACCCCCTTAAAAGATTTAGATGCACTATTGTAAAGTGGCTGTTCCACTGGATGTCATAAGGTGAATGCACCAATTTGTAAGTCGCTCTGGATAAGAGCGTCTGCTAAATGACTTAAATGTAATGTAAATGTTACTAGCAGGTGCTATGATAGTACTAAAACAAAGACATAACAACAGAACTAAGGTCAGACCTCTGCAAAGTCATCAAAGTTGTTTGACCAGTAACCAAGCTGTTCATGAGAACCACATTGTAGAGTTTTGTTTACAATCATTGTCATGATTCTGGGGTCAGCGGTAGTGCTGTACGAAATAGATAATACATGTAGGCAGGAAATAGGTTGTTTATAGGAAAGAGGTAGTTTATTGTTGATGCTCGATTAAAAGCTGTGATTTCTGAGATATCATATTTTCTTCATACCTCAGGTTACTAGCAGGTGCTATGATAGTGCCTTTGAACGACCAGACCCCAAGCACAGCAAATACATAATAATCCACCTGCAAACAAAGACGGCACTTCTTTAAAATCGTACCAGTTTAACAGCTCTGGTATGACGTCTGTTAGGTACTGGTTTTGACTGTGTTATGTAGCTCTTAAGACCTATGACAAAGGGGTCAAGTAAAGTGTTCTGGAATATGTTAGGTATGGTTATAGTTCTACTGGATATTTCAGCTCTTTTGTGTTGAATATGCCTTGGACAAGATATCATTGGGTTATACATCAGAGGACATATATACAATATATAATACTATATATGGCCTCGTATAACTGACAAATGTAATGTTTTCTACAGGTCAGAACTTTACTATAGTGATGATGCAGTATACATCACCACCAGTAGAGGTGAGTAAAGTAACAAAGTTTCACTAAGGACACGGCTCAGATTTCACACACATCTGACATCAGTGACAGGGCAGATGGGGAACAGAACTTATAGTCTGTGTTTACCTTTCTTTCAACAAGGCTCGTTGGTCTAGGGGTATGATTCTCGCTTTGGGTGCGAGAGGTCCCGGGTTCAAATCCCGGACGAGCCCTTCTTTTCTGAACACTACAGGCTCGTTGTACTGTCCAAGATTATTTTTTTTATTTTTTATTTCACCTTTATTTAACCAGGTAGGCAAGTTGAGAACAAGTTCTCATTTACAATTGTGACCTGGCCAAGATAAAGCAAAGCAGTTCGACACATACAACGACACAGAGTTACACATGGAGTAAAACAAACATACAGTCAATAATACAGTATAAACAAGTCTATATACGATGTGAGCAAATGAGGTGAAGACAAAAAAAGGCCATGGTGGCAAAGTAAATACAATATAGCAAGTAAAACACTGGAATTGTAGATTTGCAGTGGAAGAATGTGCAAAATAGAAATAAAAATAATGGGGTGCAAAGGAGCAAAATAAATAAATAAATAAAATAAAATAAATTCAGTAGGGAAAGAGGTAGTTGTTTGGGCTAAATTATAGGTGGGCTATTTACAGGTGCAGTAATCTGTGAGCTGACAGTTGGTGCTTAAAGCTGGTGAGGGAGATAAGTGTTTCCAGTTTCAGAGATTTTTGTAGTTCGTTCCAGTCATTGACAACAGAGAACTGGAAGGAGAGGCGGCCAAAGAAAGAATTGGTTTTGGGAGTGAC
>NW_026284240.1:0-61818 GCF_023373465.1 Oncorhynchus keta
ATTACCATACTATCATTCCATTCTATTACCATACTATCATTCCATTCTATTACCATACTATCATTCCATTCTATTACCATACTATCATTCCATTCTTATTACCATACTATCATTCCATTCTATTACTATGGTTTATCATTCCATTTTATTACCATACTATCATTCCATTCTATTACCATACTATTATATTCCATTCTATTACCATACCTATCATTCCATCTCTATTACCATACTATCATTCCATTCTATTACCATACTATCATTCCATTCCTATTACCATACTATTATATTCCATTCTATTACCATACTATCATTCCATTCTATTACCATACTATCATTCCATTCTATTACCATACTATCATTCCATTCTATTACCATACTATCATTCCATTCTATTACCATACTATCATTCCATTCTATTACCATACTATCATTCCATTCTATTACTTCATACTACTTTATTCTATCTCTATTACCATACTATCATTCCATTCTATTACCATACTATCATTCCATTCATTACCATACTATCATATATTCCATTCTATTACCATACTATCATGCCATTCTATTACCATACTATCATGCCATTCTATTACCATACTATCATTCCATTCTATTACCGTAATTATCATTCCATTCTATTACCATACTTATCATTCTATTCCCATTACCATACTATCACTCCATTCTATTACCTCTACTATCATATTCCATTCTATTACCATACTATCATTCCATTCTATTTTCATACTATCATTCCATTCTATTACTATACTATCATTCCATTCTATTACCATACTATCATGTTGCCATTATATTACCATCATCATTCCGTTCTGTTACCATACTATCGTATTCCATTCTATTACCATACTATCATTCCATTCTATTACCATACTATCATTCCATTTCTATTACCATACTATAATTCCCATTCTATTACCATACTATCATTCCATTCTATTACCATACTATCATTCCATTATATTACCATGCTTATTCCATTCTATTCCATACTATATTCCGTTTCTGTTATATCGTTCCGTTTCTGTTATAATACTTTATCATTCCATTCTATTACCATACTATCATTCCATTATATTACCATACTATCATTCCATTCTATTACCATACTATCATTCCATTCTATTACCATACTATCATTCCATTCTGTTACCATACTATCATTCCGTTTCTGTTACCATACTATCATATTCCTGCTATCGTTGCCATACTATCATGTTCCGTTTCTGTTACCATACTATCATTCCATTCTGTTACCATATCGTTCCGTTCCTGTTGCCATGCTGTCGTTTTTCTTGCCATACTATCATTCCATTCTGTTATTACCGTTATACTATCATTCCGTTTCTGTTACCATACTTATATCGTTCCGTTCTATTGCCATGCTATCATTCCATTCTATTGCCATACTATCATATTCCATTCTGTTGCCATGCTATCATGTTCCATTTATATTACCATACTATCATTCCATTCTATTACCATACTATCATTCCATGCTATCGTTTCATTTATTGCCATGCTATCGTTCCGTTATGTTCTGTTCGTTCCGTTATGCTATCATTCCATTCTGTTGCCATATCTATTCCGTTTTCCATGTTTATGTTACCATACTATCATTCCATTCTATTACCATACTATCATTCCATTCTATTGCCATGACTATCATATTCCGTTTCTATTGCCATACTATCATATTCCATTCTATTGCCATGCTATCATTCCATTCTATTGCCATACTATCATTCCATTCTATTGCCATACTATCATTCCATTCTATTGCCATACTATCATTCCGTTTCTATTACCATACTATCATTCCATTCTATTACCATACTATCATTCCATTCTATTACCATGCTATCGTTCTATTCTTTTTACCATGCTATTATTCCATTCTGTTACTATACTATCATTATTCCATTTATGTTACCATACTATCATATTCCATTCTATTACCATATCTCCATTCTATTACATATATCATTCCATTCTATTACCATACTATCGTTTCCGTTTTCTGTTGCCATACTATCATTTCCATTCTATTACAGTCTATACTACTATCATTCCTTATTCTATTACCATACTATCATTCCGTTTATATTACCATACTATCATTCCGTTTCTATTGCCATACTATCATTCCATTCTATTACCATACTATCATTCCATTATATTACCATACTATCATTCCATTCTATTACCATACTATCATTCCATTCTATTACCATACTATCGTTTCCATTCTATTACCCATACTATCATCGTTCCATTCTGTTGCCATATCTATCGTTCCATTATATTACGTGTACTATCATTCCATTCTATTACCATACTATCATATTCCATTCTATTACCATACTATCATTCCATTCTATTACCATACTATCATTCCATTATATTACCATACCTATCGTTTCCATTCTATTACCATACTATCATTCCATTCTATTACCATACTATCATTCCATTCTATTACCATGCTATCATTCCGTTTCTATTGCCATGCTATCGTTTCCGTTTCTATTGCCGTACTATCATATTCCGTTTCTGTTACTATACTATCATTCCGTTTCTGTTACCATACTATTATTCCATTCTATTGCCATACTATCATTCCGTTTCTGTTGCCATACTATCATTCCATTCTATTACTATACTATCATTCCATTCTATTGCCATGCTATCATTCCGTTCTGTTACCATACTATCGTTTCCGTTCTGTTACCATACTATCATTCCATTCTATTGCCATACTATCATTCATTCTATTACCATACTATCATTCCATTCTATTACCATACTATCATATTCCATTCTATTACCATACTATCATTCCATTCTATTACCATACTATCATTCCATTCTATTACCATACTATCATTCCGTTCTATTACCATACTATCATTCCATTCTGTTACCCATACTATCATATTCCATTCTATTACCATACTATCATTCCATTCTATTACCATACTATCATTCCATTCTATTGCCATGCTATCATTCCATTATATTACCATGCTATCGTTTCCGTTTCTATTGCCATGCTATCATATTCCATTCTATGACCGTACTATTATCATTCCATTCTATTGCCATACTATCATTTCCATTCTATTACCATGCTATCATTCCGTTTCTATTACCATACTATCTGTATTCCATTCTGTTACCATACTATCATTTCCGTTTCTATTACCATACTATCATTCCATTCTATTACCATACTATCATATTCCATTCTATTACCATACTATCATTCCATTCTATTACCATACTATCATTCCATTCTATTACCATACTATCATTCCATTCTATTACCGTACTATCATTCCATTCTATTACCATACTATCATATTTTCGTTCTATTACCATACTATCATTCCATTCTATTGCCATACTATCATTCCATTATATTACCATACTATATTCCATTCTATTGCCATACTGCATTCCATTCATTACCATACTATCATTCCATTATATACCATACTATCATATTCCATTCTATTACCATACTATCATTCCATTATATTACCATACTATCATTCCATTCTATTACCATGCTATCATTCCATTCTATTACCATACTATCATGTTCATTCTATTGCCATACTATCATTCCGTTTTCTATTACCATACTATCATTCCATTCTATTACCATACTATCATTCCATTATATTACCATACTATCATATTCCATTCTATTACCATACTATCATATTCCATTCTATTACCATACTATCATTCCATTCTATTACCATACTATCATTCCATTCTATTACCATACTATCATTCCATTCTATTACCATACTTTCATTCCATTATATTACCATACTATCATATTCCATTCTATTACCATACTATCATATTCCATTATATTACCATACTATCATTCCATTATATTACCATACTATCATTCCATTCTATTACCATACTATCATATTCCATTCTATTACCATACTATCATTCCATTCTATTACCATACTATCATATTCCATTATATTACCATACTATCATTCCATTCTATTACCATACTATCATTCCATTCTAATTTACCATACTATCATTCCATTCTATTACCATACTATCATTCCATTCTATTTTTACCATACTATCATTCCATTCTATTACCATACTATCATTCCATTCTATTACCATACTATCATTCCATTCTATTACCATACTATCATTCCATTATATTATTCCATTATATACTATCATTCCATTATATTACCATACTATCATTCCATTCTATTACCATACTGTCATTCCATTCTATTGCCATAATATCATTCCATTCTATTACCATACTATCATTCCATTATATTACCATACTATCATTCCATTCTATTACCATACTATCATTCCATTATATTACCATGCTATCATTCCATTCTATTACCATACTATCATTCTATTATATTACCATACTATCCTATTCCATTATATTATGTAATATCATTCCATTCTATTGCTATACTATCTATACTGTGCCCTGTTCTGACTGTGTCTCTGTTTACTGTTGTGACTGTTTCTGATTGTCTCTGCGCTCTGCTGTTGTGACTGTTCACACTGTGTCTCTGTTTACTGTTGTGACTGTTCTGATTGTCTCTGCGCTAGCTAGCTGTCTGCATGTTCAGACTGCTGTGTTCTGTTTACTGCTGTGTGCATGTTCCACCGTGCTCCTGTCTGTGACTGCTCAGACTGTCTCTGCGCTCTGCTGTGTTCTGTTCACACTGTGTCTCTGTTTACTGTTGTGACTCTTGCTGTGTTCTGTAGAGTAGCTAGCTGTCTGCATGTTCTAGCCTGCTGTACTTGCCAGATTGGCCTAGCTACACTGTCTACATGTTCTACCTGCTGTGTTCTGTAGAGTAGCTAGCTATACTGTCTGCATGTTCTACCTGGCTGTGTTCTGTAGATTAGCTAGCTACACTGTCACATCATTCTACCTGCTGTGTTCTGTAGACCTTCTAGCTGTCTACATGTTCTACATGATGTGTTTTCATTCTGATGTTTTATCTCTGACTGTCTGCCAGATTCTTGACCTCTTCTAGTCCTTTGAAATGCCAAAACAGTTCGCAACGCAACTACATCGTTCTACCTGCTGTCTTCTGTAGGTATGATCTGGTAATATATAGTTCTATCTGGAACAGTGGTATGATCTGTAGAGTAGCTATCTGGAACAGTGAGTATGATCTGGTATATATAGATCTATCTGGAACAGTGAGTATGATCTGGTATGCATGTTCTACCTGGAAGAGTGAGTATGATCTGGTATATAGAGCTATCTGGAACAGTGAGTATGATCTGGTATATGCTAGATCTATCTGGAACAGTGAGTATGATCTGGTACATGTTCTATCTGGAACAGTGAGTATGATCTGGTAGATTGGATCTATCTGGAACAGTAGAGTATGTCAATAACTCCTATCCTCTGTCCTATAACCTCTATCCTCTGGTCTATAACCTTACCTCTGGTCTACACTCTATCCATGTTCTGATAACCTCTATCCTCTGATTCTATAACCTCTATCTATAACCTCTATCATGTTCTACCTGCTGTGTATCCTGTATCCTCTGGTCTATAGCTACACTGGTCTACATGTTCTACCTCTGGTCTATAACCTCTATTCTCACAGTCTATAACTGTCTACATGTTCTACCTCTGGTCTATAACCTCTATCCTCTGGTCTATAAGCTAGCTGTCTATAACCTCTACCTCTGGTCTATAACCTCTATCTATAACCTCTAGCTGGTCTATAACCTCTATCCTCTCTGGTCTATAGCTAGCTGTCTACATGTTCTATCCTCTGGTCTATAACCTCTATCCTCTGGTCTATAACCTCTATCTATAACCTCTATCCTCTGTTGTCTATAACCTCTATCCTCTGGTCTATAACCTCTATCCTCTGGTTCTATAGATTAGCTAGCTACACTCTATCACATGTTCTACATCTGTCTATAAACCTCTATCCAGATAAGCCTAGCTATTCACTGTCTATGTTCTATCCTGCTGTGTTCTATATCCTCTGGTCTATAAACCTCTATTCTCTGGTCTAACCTGTTCTATAACCTCTGTGTTCTGGTCTATTAGCTCTATCCACTGGTCTGCATGTTCTACCTCTGGTCTATAACCTCTACACTGGTCTATAACCTCTGTTCTATGATGATATTTTCTATTCTATCTATTCTATCTCTGAATACTATAACCTCTATCCTCTGAGGCAGCTCTATCCTCTGGTCTAGAATCCTTTGGAATCTATAACCTCTATCATCTGGTCTATAACTCTATCAGTCTCTATTCTCTGGTCTAAATATCTGGTCTATAATATATCTCTGGTCTATAATCTATCTCTGGTCTATACCTCTATCTATCTCTATCAGTGAGTATGATAACCTCTATCTATAGATCTATCTCTGGTCTATGAGTATGATCTGGTCTATAAGATCTATCTATAATCTCTATCCTCTGGTCTATAGCTTACTCTATCCTCTGGTCTATACCTCTATCTATAATCTCTATCTGGGATCTATGAGTATGATCTGGTCTATAACCTCTATCTATAATCTCTATCTGGAATAAGTGAGTATGATCTGGTCTATAGACCTCTATCTATAATGAGTATGATCTGGTCTATATACCTCTATCTGGAACAGTGAGTATGATCTGCTATCTATAGACCTCTATCTGGTCAGTGAGTATTCTCTGGTATATAAACTCTATCTGGAAATCTCTATCCTCTGTATATAGCCTATATCCTCTGGAACATGACCTCTATCCTCTGGTCTATATAGATCTATCTAGGGAACAGTGAGTATGATCTGGTCTATAAGATCTATCTGGAACCTCTATCCTCTGGTCTATAACCTCTATCTATAACCTCTATCCTCTGGTCTATAACCTCTATCTATAACCTCTATCCTCTGGTCTATAACTCCTATCCTCTGGTCTATAACCTCCTCTGGTCTATAACCTCTCTATCTATAACTCCTCATCCCTCTGTCTATAACCTCTATCCTCTGGGCATAACCTCTATTCTCTGGTCTATAACTCTATCTATAACCTCCCTCTGGTCTATAACCTCTATCCTCTGGTCTATAACCTCTATCCTCTGGTCTATAACCTCTATCCTCTGGTCTATAACCTCTATCCTCTAACCTCTAACCTCCATCTATAACCTCTATCCTCTGGTCTATAACCTCTATCTATAACCTCTATCCTCTGGTCTATAACCTCTATCCTCTGGTCTATCCTCTATCTATAACCTCTATCCTCTGGTCTATAACCCCTATCCTCTGGTCTATAACTCCTCTATCCTCTGGTCTATAACCTCTATCCTCTGGTCTATAACCCTCTATCTATAACCTCTATCATCTGGTCTATAACCTCTATCTATAACCTCTATCCTCTGGTCTATTACCTCTATCCCTCTGGTCTATAACCATATATCCTCTGGTCTATAACCTCTATTCCTCTGGTCTATAACCTCATCCTCTGGTCTCAACCTCTATCCTCTATCTATAACCTCTATCCCTCTGGTCTATTACCTCCCTATCCTCTGGTCTATAACCTCTATCCTCTGGTCTATAACCTCTATCCTCTGGTCTATAACTATAACCTCTATCCTCTGGTCTATAACCTCTATCTATAACCTCTATCCTCTGGTCTATAAACTCTATCCCTCTGGTCTATAAACTCTATCCTCTGGTCTATAACCTCTATCTATAACCTCTATCATCTGGTCTATAACCTATCTATAATCCTCTGGTCTATAACCTCTATTCTGGTCTACCAACCTATATCCTCTGGTCTATAACCTCTATCCTCTGATCTATAACCTCTATCTATAACCTCTATCCTCTGGTCTATAACCTCTATCTATAACCTCTATCCTCTGGTCTAAAACCTCTATCCTCTGGTCTATAACTATAATCTCTATCCTCTGGTCTATAACCTCTATCCTCTGGGTCTCTAACTCTATCCTCTGGTCGATAACCTCTATCCTCTGGTCTATAACCTCTATCTATAACCTCTATCTATAACCTCTATCCCTCTGGTCTATAACCTCTATTCTCTGGTCTATAACCTCTATCTATAATCTCTATCCTCTGGTCTCCAACCTATATCCCTCTGGTCTATAACCTCTATCCTCTGGTCTATAACCTCTATCTATAACCTCTATCCTCTGGTCTATCTATAACCTCTATCCTCTGGTCTATAACCCTCTATCCTCTGGTCTATAGCCTCTATCCTCTGGTCTATAACTCTATCTATATCCTCGGTCTATAACCTCTATCTATAACCTCTATCCTCTGGTCTATAACCCTATCCTCTGGTCTATTAACCTCTGGTCTATCCCTCTGGTCTATAACCTCTATCCTCTGGTCTATAACCTCTATCTATAACCTCTATCCTCTGGTCTAAAACCTCTATCCTCTGGTCTATAACCCTATCCTCTGGTCTATAACCTCTATCCTCTGGTCTATAACCTCTATCTATAACCTCTATCCTCTGGTCTATAACCCTATCCTCTGGTCTATAACCCTCTATCCTCTGGTCTATAACCTCTATCTATCTGGTCTATAACCCTATCCTCTGGTCTATAACCTCTATCCTCGGGTCTATAACCTCTATCCTCTGGTCTATAACCTCTATCCTCTGGTCTATAACCTCTATCTATAACCTCTATCCTCTGGTCTATAACCTCTATCCTCTGGTCTATAACCTCTATCTATAACCTATCCTCTGGGTCTATAACCTCTATCCCTCTGGTCTATAACCTCTATCCTCTGGTCTATAACCTCTATCTATATCCTCTGGTCTATTTATAACCTCTATCCCTCTGGTCTATAACCTCTATCTATAACCTCTATCCTCTGGTCTATAACCTCTATCCTCTGGTCTATAACCTCTATCTATGGTCTATCCTCTGGTCTATAACCTCTATCCTCTGGTCTATAACCTCTATCCTCTGGTCTATAACCTCTATCCTCTGGTCTATAACCTCTATCTATAACCTCTATCTATAACCTCTATCCTCTGGTCTATAACCTCTATCCTCTGGTCTATAACCTCTATCCTCTGGTCTATAACCTCTATCTCTGGTCTATCCCTCTATCTATAACCTCTATCCTCTGGTCTATAACCTCTATCCTCTGGTCTATAACCTCTATCCTAACCTGGTCTATAACCTCTATCTATAACCTCTATCTATAACCTCTATCCCTCTGGTCTATAACCTCTATCCTCTGGTCTATAACCTCTATCTATATATCCTCTGGTCTATAACCTCTATCTATAATCTCTATCCTCTGGTCTATAACCCATCTATAACCTCTGTCTATAACCTCTATCCTCTGGTCTATAACTATCCTATGTTCTATAACCTCTATTTATATCCTGTGTGTGTGTTAACTTATGTGTGTTAACTCTAGGGGTGTGTGTGTGTTAACTCTAGGGGTGTGTGTGTGTGTTAACTCTAGGGGTGTTATAATCAACTAGGTGTGGTCTATAACCTCTATCTTAACCTCTAGGTGTGTGTGTGTCTAGGGTTTATAACCTGTGTAGGGGTGTGTGTGTTAACTCTAGGTGTGTGTGTGTTAACTCTAGGGTGGTGTGTGTTGTGTGTGTTAACTCTAGGGGTGTGTGTGTGTTAACTCTAGGTTTGTGTTTGTGTGTGTGTGTGGTTTGTGTGTGTGTGTGTGTGGGTGTGTGTGTGTAACCCAGGGTGTGTGTGTGTGTGTGGTGTGTGTGTGTGTGTGTGTGTGTGTGTGTGTGTGTGTGTGTGTGTGTGTGTGTGTGTGTGTGTGTGTGTGTCTAGGTGATCAGCGGTGCCATAACCTCTCAGTATCTGATGGAAAAGTCCCGTATAGTCTTCCAGGTGAGATACACACACACACACACACACACACACACACACACACACACACACACACACACACACACACACACACACACACACACACACACACACACACACACACACACACACACACACACACACACACACACACACACACTCAGTCACATGGACACATGTGTCTCTGGTGCTAAATGACTGAGATGTTTCTACAGGCCAGAGATGAGAGGAACTATCATATCTTCTATGAGATGCTGTCAGGTCTTCCCCCCCAGCAGAGACAGGCCTTCTACCTGCAGGAGGCTGAGACGTACTATTACCTGGAACCAGGTAGGCATGAACACACACAGACACACACAGAGACACACAGAGACAGGCCTTCTACCTGCAGGAGGCTGAGATTTACTCATTACCTGGAACCAGGTAGGCATGAACACACACAGACACACACAGAGACACACAGAGACAGGCCTTCTACCTGCAGGAGGCTGAGACGTACTATTACCTGAACCAGGTAGGCATGCATGACACACACACACACACACACACACACACACACACACACACACACACACACACACACACACACACACACACACACACACACACACACACACACACACACACACACACACACAGAGACACACACACACACACACACACACACACATGGCGATGTTCGTGTGTGTCCAGGGAGGGGATTGTGGGATAGCAGGAAAGAGTGACAGGGAGTGACTCCCTTCCACACACACACACGCACACACAGCTGATGGCGATGTTCGTGTGTGTCCAGGGAGGGGATTGTGGGATAGCAGGAAAGAGTGACAGGAGACTTCCTCCGTCTGCTGGCTGCTATGGAGATCCTTCACTTCACCCTGACGACCAGGCGTCCATCTTTAGAGTCCTGTCTTCTATTCTACACCTGGGGAACGTCTACTTCCAAAGATATGAGGTAAGGTAGTCTAACCCCGAACCTTAAAGGGATAGTCTGGGGAATGTCTACTTCTAAAGATATGAGGTACGGTAGTCTAACCCCGAACCTTAAAGGGATAATCTGGGGAATGTCTACTTCTAAAGATATGAGGTATGGTAGTCTAACCCCGAACCTTAAAGGGATAGTCTGGGGAACGTCTACTTCTAAAGATATGAGGTATGGTAGTCTAACCGAACCTTAAAGGATAGTCTGGGGAACGTCTACTTCTAAAGATATGAGGTATGGTAGTCTAACCCCAAAACCTTAAAGGGATAGTCTGGGGAACGCCTACTTCTAAAGATATGAGGTATGGTAGTCTAACCCAACCTTAAAGGGATAGTCTGGGGAATGTCTACTTCTAAAGATATGAGGTATGGTAGTCTAACCCCAAACCTTAAAGGGATAGTCTGGGGAATGTCTACTTCTAAAGATATGAGGTATGGTAGTCTAACCCAAACCTTAAAGGGATAGTCTGGGGAATGTCTACTTCTAAAGATATGAGGTATGGGAGTCTAACCTCAAACCTTAAAGGGATAGTCTGGGGAATGTCTACTTCTAAAGATATGAGGTATGGTAGTCAACCCGAACCTTAAA
The DNA here is from genome assembly GCF_023373465.1 of Oncorhynchus keta. Classification (NCBI taxonomy): domain Eukaryota; kingdom Metazoa; phylum Chordata; class Actinopteri; order Salmoniformes; family Salmonidae; genus Oncorhynchus; species Oncorhynchus keta. Next base: position 11,464 of record NW_026284240.1, read on the forward strand.
GGGATAGTCTGGGGAACGTCTACTTCTAAAGATATGAGGTATGGTAGTCTAACCAAACCTTAAAGGGATAGTCTGGGGAATGTCTACTTCTAAAGATATGAGGTATGGTAGTCTAACCCGAACCTTAAAGGGATAGTCTGGGGAACGTCTACTTCTAAAGATATGAGGTATGGTAGTCTAACCCCAAACCTTAAAGGGATAGTCTGGGGAATGTCTACTTCTAAAGATATGAGGTATGGTAGTCTAACCCCGAACCTTAAAGGGATAGTCTGGGGAATGTCTACTTCTAAAGATATGAGGTATGGTAGTCTAACCCCGAACCTTAAAGGGATAGTCTGGGGAATGTCTACTTCTAAAGATATGAGGTATGGTAGTCTAACCCCAAACCTTAAAGGGATAGTCTTGGGAATGTCTACTTCTAAAGATATGAGGTATGGTAGTCTAACCCCAAACCTTAAAGGGATAGTCTGGGGAATGTCTACTTCTAAAGATATGAGGTATGGTAGTCTAACCCCGAACCTTAAAGGGATAGTCTGGGGAATGTCTACTTCTAAAGATATGAGGTATGGTAGTCTAACCCGAACCTTAAAGGGATAGTCTGGGGAATGTCTACTTCTAAAGATATGAGGTATGGTAGTCTAACCCCAAACCTTAAAGGGATAGTCTGGGGAATGTCTACTTCTAAAGATATGAGGTATGGTAGTCTAACCCCGAACCTTAAAGGGATAGTCTGGGGAATGTCTACTTCTAAAGATATGAGGTATGGTAGTCTAACCAGAACCTTAAAGGGATAGTCTGGGAATGTCTACTTCTAAAGATATGAGGTATGGTAGTCTAACCCAAACCTTAAAGGGATAGTCTGGGGAATGTCTACTTCTAAAGATATGAGGTATGGTAGTCTAACCCCAAACCTTAAAGGGATAGTCTGGGGAATGTCTACTTCTAAAGATATGAGGTATGGTAGTCTAACTTGAACCTTAAAGGGATAGTCTGGGGAATGTCTACTTCTAAAGATATGAGGTATGGTAGTCTAACCCGAACCTTAAAGGGATAGTCTGGGGAATGTCTACTTCTAAAGATATGAGGTATGGTAGTCTAACCCCAAACCTTAAAGGGATAGTCTGGGGAATGTCTACTTCTAAAGATATGAGGTATGGTAGTCTAACCCCGAACCTTAAAGGGATAGTCTGGGGAACGTCTACTTCTAAAGATATGAGGTATGGTAGTCTAACCAGAACCTTAAAGGGATAGTCTGGGGAATGTCTACTTCTAAAGATATGAGGTATGGTAGTCTAACCCCAAACCTTAAAGGGATAGTCTGGGGAACGTCTACTTCTAAAGATATGAGGTATGGTAGTCTAACCCAAACCTTAAAGGGATAGTCTGGGGAACGTCTACTTCTAAAGATATGAGGTATGGTAGTCTAACCCCGAACCTTAAAGGGATAGTCTGGGGAACGTCTACCTCTAAAGATATGAGGTATGGTAGTCTAACCCCGAACCTTAAAGGGATAGTATTGTGATGTCATTACGGGGTATTGTGATGTCATTATGGGGCATTGTGATGTCATTACGGGGTATTGTGAGGTCATTACGGGGTATTGTGTGTAGATTGATGAGAAAAATAAACGATTTAATCCATTTTAGAACAAGGCTGTAATATAACAAAATGTGGAAAAAGTCAAGGGGTCTGAATACTTTCTAAATGCGCTGTATGTCATAGTCCCCACTGTTAATGTGGTATCACTATAATATGGAATAGCTCTCCTCTACAATATTCCACTGTATGGTTGGAGCAGAGGGCTGCCCTGTGTCATTCAGAGGGGTTGGGATGAAGCAGAAGTTGCCTTTGATAAATAACTGTTAATGTGTTGTACTGCAGGCGGATGGCCAGGAGGTGGCGTCTGTGGTCAGTGCTCAGGAGATCAGAGTCGTAGCTGAGCTGCTCCAGATCTCCCCTGAGGGACTCCAGAAGGCCATCACACACAAAGTCACGGTCAGGACACAGCATTTCTACTGAGCTTCTCCACTCCCTGAATACAGTATCTAGTACTCTACCATCTCTACTCCCTGAATACAGTATCTAGTACTCTATCATCTCTACTCCCTGAATACAGTATCTAGTACTCTATCATCTCTACTCCCTAAAATACAGTATCTAGTACTCTATCATCTCTACTCCCTGAATACAGTATCTAGTACTCTATCATCTCTACTCCCTGAATACAGTATCTAGTACTCTATCATCTCCATTCCCTGAATACAGTATCTAGTACTCTATCATCTCTACTCCCTGAATACAAGTATCTAGTACTCTATCATCTCTACTCCCTGAATACATATTGTAAAGTGGCTGTTCCACTGGATGTCATAAGGTGAATGCACCAATTTGTAAGTCGCTCTGGATAAGAGCGTCTGCTAAATGACTTAAATGTAAATGTAGTACTCTATCATCTCTACTCCCTGAATACAGTATCTAGTACTCTATCATCTCTACTCCCTGAATACAGTATCTAGTACTCTATCATCTCTACTCCCTGAATACAGTATCTAGTACTCTATCATCTCTACTCCCTGAATACAGTATCTAGTACTCTATCATCTCTACTCCCTGAATACAGTATCTAGTACTCTATCATCTCCACTCCCTGAATACAGTATCTAGTACTCTATCATCTCTACTCTATCATCTCTACTCCCTGAATACAGTATCTAGTACTCTATCATCTCTACTCCCTGAATACAGTATCTAGTACTCTACCATCTCTACTCCCTGAATACAGTATCTAGTACTCTATCTAGTATCTAGTATCTAGTACTCTTGTACTCTATCATCTCTCCTCTAGTATCTATCATCTCTACAATGACCTGTTATAGACACACTGTGTCTAATGGAGGGTCTGGTACAATGACCTGTTATAGACACACTGTGTCTAATGGAGGGTCTGGTATAATAACCTGTTATAGACACACTGTGTCTAATGGAGGGTCTGGTACAATGACCTGTTATAGACACACTGTGTCTAATGGAGGGTCTGGTACAATGACCTGTTATAGACACACTGTGTCTAATGGAGGGTCTGGTACAATGACCTGTTATAGACACACTGTGTCTAATGGAGGGTCTGGTACAATGACCAGTTATATATATATATATATATATATAACATATAGGACACACTGTAAGGAGAGAGGAAGACATATAGATTGGTACCATGATAAACCCTGTAAGGAGAGAGGAAGATATATAGATTGGTACCATGATAAACCCTGTAAGGAGAGAGAGAGGAAGACATATAGATTGGTACCATGATAAACCCTGTAAGGAGAGAGAGAGGAAGACATATAGATTGGTACCATAATAAACCCTGTAAGGAGAGAGGAAGACATATAGATTGGTACCATGATAAACCCTGTAAGGAGAGAGAGAGGAAGACATATAGATTGGTACCATGATAAACCCTGTGAGGAGAGAGAGAGGAAGACATATAGATTGGTACCATGATAAACCCTGTAAGGAGAGAGAGAGGAAGACATATAGATTGGTACCATAATAAACCCTGTAAGGAGAGAGAGAGGAAGACATATAGATTGGTACCATGATAAACCCTGTAAGGAGAGAGAGAGGAAGACATAGATTGGTACCATGATAAACCCTGTAAGGAGAGAGAGAGGAAGACATAGATTGGTACCATGATAAACCCTGTAAGGAGAGAGGAAGACATATAGATTGGTACCATGATAAACCCTGTTAGGAGAGAGAGAGGAAGACATATAGATTGGTACCATGATAAACCCTGTAAGGAGAGAGGAAGACATATAGATTGGTACCATGATAAACCCTGTAAGGAGAGAGGAAGACATATAGATTGTTACCATGATAAACCCTGTAAGGAGAGAGAGAGGAAGACATATAGATTGGTACCATGATAAACCCTGTAAGGAGAGAGAGAGGAAGACATATAGATTGGTACCATGATAAACCCTGTAAGGAGAGAGAGAGGAAGACATATAGATTGGTACCATGATAAACCCTGTAAGGAGAGAGAGAGAGGAAGACATATAGATTGGTACCATGATAAACCCTGTAAGGAGAGAGAGGAAGACATATAGATTGGTACCATGATAAACCCTGTAAGGAGAGAGAGAGGAAGACATATAGATTGGTACCATGATAAACCCTGTAAGGAGAGAGAGAGGAAGACATATAGATTGGTACCATGATAAACCCTGTAAGGAGAGAGAGAGAGGAAGACATATAGATTGGTACCATGATAAACCCTGTAAGGAGAGAGAGGAAGACATATAGATTGGTACCATGATAAACCCTGTAAGGAGAGAGAGAGAGGAAGACATATAGATTGGTACCATGATAAACCCTGTAAGGAGAGAGGAAGACATATAGATTGGTACCATGATAAACCCTGTAAGGAGAGAGAGGAAGACATATAGATTGGTACCATGATAAACCCTGTAAGGAGAGAGAGAGAGGAAGACATATAGATTGGTACCATGATAAACCCTGTAAGGAGAGAGAGGAAGACATATAGATTGGTACCATGATAAACCCTGTAAGGAGAGAGAGAGGAAGACATATAGATTGGTACCATGATAAACCCTGTAAGGAGAGAGAGGAAGACATATAGATTGGTACCATGATAAACCCTGTAAGGAGAGAGGAAGACATATAGATTGGTACCATGATAAACCCTGTGAGGAGAGAGAGAGGAAGACATATAGATTGGTACCATGATAAACCCTGTAAGGAGAGAGAGAGGAAGACATATAGATTGGTACCATGATAAACCCTGTAAGGAGAGAGGAAGACATATAGATTGGTACCATGATAAACCCTGTAAGGAGAGAGAGGAAGACATATAGATTGGTTCATTTGACACTGCACATTTAACTTTCCTTTGATTGGTTGTGATGAGGTGTGTTCCACCAATCCGAGCTGTGTGTTCTGTTGGTAACTAACTGACCTCTCTGTGTTGTGTCTCTCCAGGAGACCATGAGGGAGAAGATCTACACCCCTCTGACGGTAGAGAGTGCTGTAGACGCCAGGTAGGAACCACAGATAATACACCCTAACTTCACTACAACTCCCAGCATGCACTCTTCAGCGTGCTGTAGACGCAAGGTAGGAACCACAGATAATACACCCTAACTTCACTACAACTCCCAGCATGCACTCTTCACCGTGCTGTAGACGCCAGGTAGGATCCACAGATAATACACTCTAACTTCACTACAACTCCCAGCATGCACTCTTCAGCGTGCTGTAGACGCCAGGTAGGAACCACAGATAATACACCCTAACTTCACTACAACTCCCAGCATGCACTCTTCACCGTGCTGTAGACGCCAGGTAGGATCCACAGATAATACACCCTAACTTCACTACAACTCCCAGCATGCACTCTTCACCGTGCTGTAGACGCCAGGTAGGAACCACAGATAATACACCCTAACTTCACTACAACTCCCAGCATGCACTATTCAGCGTGCTGTAGACGCCAGGTAGGAACCACAGATAATACACCCTAACTTCACTACAACTCCCAGCATGCACTCTTCAGCGTGCTGTAGACGCCAGGTAGGAACCACAGATAATACACCCTAACTTCACTACAACTCCCAGCATGCACTCTTCAGCGTGCTGTAGACGCCAGGTAGGAACCACAGATAATACACTCTAACTTCACTACAACTCCCAGCATGCACTATTCAGCGTGCTGTTGACATGCCACTTGTTAATCTGTCTGTCTGTCTGTCTGTCTGTCTGTCTGTCTGTCTGTCTGTCTGTCTGTCTGTCTGTCTGTCTGTCTGTCTGTCTGTCTGTCTGTCTGTCTGTCTGTCTGTCTCCTGCTCCAGAGATGCTGTTGCCAAGATCCTGTACTCTCTGTTGTTCCACTGGCTGACTGAGAGGATTAATGGACAGGTGTATCCTCGACATCACGCACTGTCAATATCTGTGCTGGATATATATGGCTTTGAGGTACTCCACTTTATCCTTCCCTCCATCTCTCTCCCTCTGTCTGTCCCTCCACCTCTCTCTCCCTCTGTCTGTCCCTCCATCTCTCTCTCCCTCTGTCTGTCCCTCCATCTCTCTCCCTCTGTCTGTCCCTCCATCTCTCTCCCTCTGTCTGTCCCTCCATCTCTCTCTCCCTCCGTCTGTCCCTCCATCTCTCTCTCCCTCTGTCTGTCCCTCCATCTCTCTCCCTCCGTCTGTCCCTCCATCTCTCTCTCCCTCTGTCTGTCCCTCCATCTCTCTCTCCCTCTGTCTGTCCCTCCACCTCTCTCCCTCTGTCTGTCCCTCCACCTCTCTCCCTCCGTCTGTCCCTCCATCTCTCTCTCCCTCTGTCTGTCCCTCCATCTCTCTCTCCCTCTGTCTGTCCCTCCATCTCTCTCTCCCTCTGTCTGTCCCTCCATCTCTCTCTCCCTCTGTCTGTCCCTCCATCTCTCTCTCTCCCTCTGTCTGTCCCTCCATCTCTCTCCCTCTGTCTGTCCCTCCATCTCTCTCTCCCTCTGTCTGTCCCTCCATCTCTCTCCCTCCGTCTGTCCCTCCATCTCTCTCTCCCTCTGTCTGTCCCTCCACCTCTCTCCCTCTGTCTGTCCCTCCACCTCTCTCCCTCCGTCTGTCCCTCCATCTCTCTCTCCCTCTGTCTGTCCCTCCACCTCTCTCCCTCTGTCTGTCCCTCCATCTCTCTCTCCCTCTGTCTGTCCCTCCATCTCTCTCCCTCTGTCTGTCCCTCCATCTCTCTCTCCCTCTGTCTGTCCCTCCATCTCTCTCCCTCCGTCTGTCCCTCCATCTCTCTCTCCCTCCGTCTGTCCCTCCACCTCTCTCCCTCTGTCTGTCCCTCCATCTCTCTCCCTCCGTCTGTCCCTCCATCTCTCTCTCCCTCTGTCTGTCCCTCCACCTCTCTCCCTCTGTCTGTCCCTCCACCTCTCTCCCTCCGTCTGTCCCTCCATCTCTCTCTCCCTCTGTCTGTCCCTCCATCTCTCTCTCCCTCTGTCTGTCCCTCCATCTCTCTCCCTCTGTCTGTCCCTCCATCTCTCTCCTCTGTCTGTCCCCTCCATCTCTCTCCCTCTGTCTGTCCCTCCATCTCTCTCTCCTCTGTCTGTCCCTCCATCTCTCTCCCTCTGTCTGTCCCTCCATCTCTCTCCCTCTGTCTGTCCCTCCATCTCTCTCCCTCTGTCTGTCCCTCCATCTCTCTCTCCCTCTGTCTGTCCCTCCATCTCTCTCCCTCTGTCTGTCCCTCCATCTCTCTCTCCCTCTGTCTGTCCCTCCATCTCTCTCTCCCTCTGTCTGTCCCTCCATCTCTCTCTCCCTCCGTCTGTCCCTCCATCTCTCTCTCCCTCTGTCTGTCCCTCCACCTCTCTCTCCCTCTGTCTGTCCCTCCACCTCTCTCTCCCTCTGTCTGTCCCTCCATCTCTCTCCCTCTGTCTGTCCCTCCATCTCTCTCCCTCTGTCTGTCCCTCCACCTCTCTCCCTCTGTCTGTCCCTCCATCTCTCTCTCCCTCTGTCTGTCCCTCCATCTCTCTCTCCCTCTGTCTGTCCCTCCACCTCTCTCCCTCCGTCTGTCCCTCCACCTCTCTCCCTCCGTCTGTCCCTCCATCTCTCTCTCCCTCTGTCTGTCCCTCCATCTCTCTCTCCCTCTGTCTGTCCCTCCATCTCTCTCTCCCTCTGTCTGTCCCTCCATCTCTCTCTCCCTCTGTCTGTCCCTCCATCTCTCTCTCCCTCTGTCTGTCCCTCCCTCCCACCCTCCCTCTCTCCGTCTGTTCCTCCCTCCATCTCTCTCTCTCTCTCTCTCTCTCTCTCTCTCCCTCTCTCCCTCCCCCCTCCCTCCCTCCCTCCCTCCCTCCCTCCATCTCTCTCTCCCTCCCTGCCTAGTTAAATAAAGGTTAAATTATTATAATATATATATATTTTTAAATATATTACTTTACCTTGCTAATTACTTAATTAACTCAGGAACACATGGGTGTGGAAGCATCTGCTTTCAATATACCTTGTATCCCTCATTAACTTGTGTTTTCATTATTCTGTCAGTTAGCTGTATCTAACCCAGTATCTCTGTCTCCTCCAGGACCTTCAACATCTCTGTCATTATTCTGTCAGTTAGCTGTATCTAACCCAGTATCTCTGTCTCCTCCAGGACCTTCAACATCTCTGTCATTATTCTGTCAGTTAGCTGTATCTAACCCAGTATCTCTGTCTCCTCCAGGACCTTCAACATCTCTGTCATTATTCTGTCAGTTAGCTGTATCTAACCCAGTATCTCTGTCTCCTCCAGGACCTTCAACATCTCTGTCATTATTCTGTCAGTTAGCTGTATCTAACCCAGTATCTCTGTCTCCTCCAGGACCTTCAACATCTCTGTCATTATTCTGTCAGTTAGCTGTATCTAACCCAGTATCTCTGTCTCCTCCAGGACCTTCAACATCTCTGTCATTATTCTGTCATTTAGCTGTATCTAACCCAGTATCTCTGTCTCCTCCAGGACCTTCAACATCTCTGTCATTATTCTGTCAGTTAGCTGTATCTAACCCAGTATCTCTGTCTCCTCCAGGACCTTCAACATCTCTGTCATTATTCTGTCAGTTAGCTGTATCTAACCCAGTATCTCTGTCTCCTCCAGGACCTTCAACATCTCTGTCATTATTCTGTCAGTTAGCTGTATCTAACCCAGTATCTCTGTCTCCTCCACGACCTTCAACATCTCTGTCATTATTCTGTCAGTTAGCTGTATCTAACCCAGTATCTCTGTCTCCTCCAGGACCTTCAACATCTCTGTCATTATTCTGTCAGTTAGCTGTATCTAACCCAGTATCTCTGTCTCCTCCAGGACCTTCAACATCTCTGTCATTATTCTGTCAGTTAGCTGTATCTCTGTCTCCTCCAGGACCTTCAACATCTCTGTCATTATTCTGTCAGTTAGCTGTATCTAACCCAGTATCTCTGTCTCCTCTAGGACCTTCAACATCTCTGTCATTATTCTGTCAGTTAGCTGTATCTAACCCAGTATCTCTGTCTCCTCCAGGACCTTCAACATCTCTGTCATTATTCTGTCAGTTAGCTGTATCTATCCCAGTATCTCTCTCCTCTAGGACCGTCAACATCTCTGTCATTATTCTGTCAGTTAGCCGTATCTAACCCAGTATCTCTGTCTCCTCCAGGACCTTCAACATCTCTGTCATTATTCTGTCAGTTAGCTGTATCTAACCCAGTATCTCTGTCTCCTCCAGGACCTTCAACATCTCTGTCATTATTCTGTCAGTTAGCTGTATCTAACCCAGTATCTCTGTCTCCTCTAGGACCTTCAACATCTCTGTCATTATTCTGTCAGTTAGCTGTATCTAACCCAGTATCTCTGTCTCCTCCAGGACCTTCAACATCTCTGTCATTATTCTGCCAGTTAGCTGTATCTCTGTCTCCTCCAGGACCTTCAACATCTCTGTCATTATTCTGTCAGTTAGCTGTATCTAACCCAGTATCTCTGTCTCCTCCAGGACCTTCAACATCTCTGTCATTATTCTGTCAGTTAGCTGTATCTAACCCAGTATCTCTGTCTCCTCCAGGACCTTCAACATCTCTGTCATTATTCTGTCAGTTAGCTGTATCTAACCCAGTATCTCTGTCTCCTCCAGGACCTTCAACATCTCTGTCATTATTCTGTCAGTTAGCTGTATCTAACCCAGTATCTCTGTCTCCTCCAGGACCTTCAACATCTCTGTCATTATTCTGTCAGTTAGCTGTATCTAACCCAGTATCTCTGTCTCCTCTAGGACCTTCAACATCTCTGTCATTATTCTGTCAGTTAGCTGTATCTCTGTCTCCTCCAGGACCTTCAACATCTCTGTCATTATTCTGTCAGTTAGCTGTATCTAACCCAGTATCTCTGTCTCCTCCAGGACCTTCAACATCTCTGTCATTATTCTGTCAGTTAGCTGTATCTAACCCAGTATCTCTGTCTCCTCCAGGACCTTCAACATCTCTGTCATTATTCTGTCAGTTAGCTGTATCTAACCCAGTATCTCTGTCTCCTCTAGGACCTTCAACATCTCTGTCATTATTCTGTCAGTTAGCTGTATCTAACCCAGTATCTCTGTCTCCTCCAGGACCTTCAACATCTCTGTCATTATTCTGTCAGTTAGCTGTATCTAACCCAGTATCTCTGTCTCCTCCAGGACCTTCAACATCTCTGTCATTATTCTGTCAGTTAGCTGTATCTCTGTCTCCTCCAGGACCTTCAACATCTCTGTCATTATTCTGTCAGTTAGCTGTATCTCTGTCTCCTCTAGGACCTTCAACATCTCTGTCATTATTCTGTCAGTTAGCTGTATCTAACCCAGTATCTCTGTCTCCTCTAGGACCTTCAACATCTCTGTCATTATTCTGTCAGTTAGCTGTATCTAACCCAGTATCTCTGTCTCCTCTAGGACCTTCAACATCTCTGTCATTATTCTGTCAGTTAGCTGTATCTAACCCAGTATCTCTGTCTCCTCCAGGACCTTCAACATCTCTGTCATTACTCTGTCAGTTAGCTGTATCTAACCCAGTATCTCTGTCTCCTCTAGGACCTTCAACATCTCTGTCATTATTATGTCAGTTAGCTGTATCTAACCCAGTATCTCTGTCTCCTCCAGGACCTTCAACATCTCTGTCATTATTCTGTCAGTTAGCTGTATCTAACCCAGTATCTCTGTCTCCTCCAGGACCTTCAACATCTCTGTCATTATTCTGTCAGTTAGCTGTATCTAACCCAGTATCTCTGTCTCCTCTAGGACCTTCAACATCTCTGTCATTATTCTGTAAGTTAGCTGTATCTAACCCAGTATCTCTGTCTCCTCCAGGACCTTCAACATCTCTGTCATTATTCTGTCAGTTAGCTGTATCTAACCCAGTATCTCTGTCTCCACTAGGACCTTCAACATCTCTGTCATTACTCTGTCAGTTAGCTGTATCTAACCCAGTATCTCTGTCTCCTCCAGGACCTTCAACATCTCTGTCATTATTCTGTCAGTTAGCTGTATCTAACCCAGTATCTCTGTCTCCTCCAGGACCTTCAACATCTCTGTCATTATTCTGTCAGTTAGCTGTATCTAACCCAGTATCTCTGTCTCCTCCAGGACCTTCAACATCTCTGTCATTATTCTGTCAGTTAGCTGTATCTAACCCAGTATCTCTGTCTCCTCCAGGACCTTCAACATCTCTGTCATTATTCTGTCAGTTAGCTGTATCTAACCCAGTATCTCTGTCTCCTCCAGGACCTTCAACATCTCTGTCATTATTCTGTCAGTTAGCTGTATCTAACCCAGTATCTCTGTCTCCTCTAGGACCTTCAACATCTCTGTCATTATTCTGTCAGTTAGCTGTATCTAACCCAGTATCTCTGTCTCCTCCAGGACCTTCAACATCTCTGTCATTATTCTGTCAGTTAGCTGTATCTAACCCAGTATCTCTGTCTCCTCCAGGACCTTCAACATCTCTGTCATTATTCTGTCAGTTAGCTGTATCTAACCCAGTATCTCTGTCTCCTCCAGGACCTTCAACATCTCTGTCATTATTATGTCAGTTAGCTGTATCTAACCCAGTATCTCTGTCTCCTCCAGGACCTTCAACATCTCTGTCATTATTCTGTCAGTTAGCTGTATCTAACCCAGTATCTCTGTCTCCTCCACGACCTTCAACATCTCTGTCATTATTCTGTCAGTTAGCTGTATCCAACCCAGTATCTCTGTCTCCTCCAGGACCTTCAACATCTCTGTCATTATTCTGTCAGTTAGCTGTATCTAACCCAGTATCTCTGTCTCCTCTAGGACCTTCAACATCTCTGTCATTATTCTGTCAGTTAGCTGTATCTAACCCAGTATCTCTGTCTCCTCCAGGACCTTCAACATCTCTGTCATTATTCTGTCAGTTAGCTGTATCTAACCCAGTATCTCTGTCTCCTCCAGGACCTTCAACATCTCTGTCATTATTCTGTCAGTTAGCTGTATCTAACCCAGTATCTCTGTCTCCTCCAGGACCTTCAACATCTCTGTCATTATTCTGTCAGTTAGCTGTATCTAACCCAGTATCTCTGTCTCCTCCAGGACCTTCAACATCTCTGTCATTATTATGTCAGTTAGCTGTATCTAACCCAGTATCTCTGTCTCCTCCAGGACCTTCAACATCTCTGTCATTATTCTGTCAGTTAGCTGTATCTAACCCAGTATCTCTGTCTCCTCCACGACCTTCAACATCTCTGTCATTATTCTGTCAGTTAGCTGTATCCAACCCAGTATCTCTGTCTCCTCCAGGACCTTCAACATCTCTGTCATTATTCTGTCAGTTAGCTGTATCTAACCCAGTATCTCTGTCTCCTCTAGGACCTTCAACATCTCTGTCATTATTCTGTCAGTTAGCTGTATCTAACCCAGTATCTCTGTCTCCTCTAGGACCTTCAACATCTCTGTCATTATTCTGTCAGTTAGCTGTATCTAACCCAGTATCTCTGTCTCCTCCAGGACCTTCAACATCTCTGTCATTATTCTGTCAGTTAGCTGTATCTAACCCAGTATCTCTGTCTCCTCTAGGACCTTCAACATCTCTGTCATTATTCTGTCAGTTAGCTGTATCTAACCCAGTATCTCTGTCTCCTCTAGGACCTTCAACATCTCTGTCATTATTCTGTCAGTTAGCTGTATCTAACCCATTATCTCTGTCTCCTCCAGGACCTTCAACATCTCTGTCATTATTCTGTCAGTTAGCTGTATCTAACCCAGTATCTCTGTCTCCTCCAGGACCTTCAACATCTCTGTCATTATTCTGTCAGTTAGCTGTATCTAACCCAGTATCTCTGTCTCCTCTAGGACCTTCAACATCTCTGTCATTATTCTGTCAGTTAGCTGTATCTAACCCAGTATCTCTGTCTCCTCTAGGACCTTCAACATCTCTGTCATTATTCTGTCAGTTAGCTGTATCTAACCCAGTATCTCTGTCTCCTCCAGGACCTTCAACATCTCTGTCATTATTCTGTCAGTTAGCTGTATCTAACCCAGTATCTCTGTCTCCTCCAGGACCTTCAACATCTCTGTCATTATTCTGTCAGTTAGCTGTATCTAACCCAGTATCTCTGTCTCCTCCAGGACCTTCAACATCTCTGTCATTATTCTGTCAGTTAGCTGTATCTAACCCAGTATCTCTGTCTCCTCCAGGACCTTCAACATCTCTGTCATTATTCTGTCAGTTAGCTGTATCTAACCCAGTATCTCTGTCTCCTCCAGGACCTTCAACATCTCTGTCATTATTCTGTCAGTTAGCTGTATCTAACCCAGTATCTCTGTCTCCTCCAGGACCTTCAACATCTCTGTCATTATTCTGTCAGTTAGCTGTATCTAACCCAGTATCTCTGTCTCCTCCAGGACCTTTAACATCTCTGTCATTATTCTGTCAGTTAGCTGTATCTAACCCAGTATCTCTGTCTCCTCCAGGACCTTCAACATCTCTGTCATTATTCTGTCAGTTAGCTGTATCTAACCCAGTATCTCTGTCTCCTCTAGGACCTTCAACATCTCTGTCATTATTCTGTCAGTTAGCTGTATCTAACCCAGTATCTCTGTCTCCTCCAGGACCTTCAACATCTCTGTCATTATTCTGTCAGTTAGCTGTATCTAACCCAGTATCTCTGTCTCCTCCAGGACCTTCAACATCTCTGTCATTATTCTGTCTTTTAGCTGTATCTAACCCAGTATCTCTGTCTCCTCCAGGACCTTCAACATCTCTGTCATTATTCTGTCAGTTAGCTGTATCTAACCCAGTATCTCTGTCTCCTCCAGGACCTTCAACATCTCTGTCATTATTCTGTCAGTTAGCTGTATCTAACCCAGTATCTCTGTCTCCTCCAGGACCTTCAACATCTCTGTCATTATTCTGTCAGTTAGCTGTATCTAACCCAGTATCTCTGTCTCCTCCAGGACCTTCAACATCTCTGTCATTATTCTGTCAGTTAGCTGTATCTAACCCAGTATCTCTGTCTCCTCCAGGACCTTCAACATCTCTGTCATTATTCTGTCAGTTAGCTGTATCTCTGTCTCCTCCAGGACCTTCAACATCTCTGTCATTATTCTGTCAGTTAGCTGTATCTAACCCAGTATCTCTGTCTCCTCCAGGACCTTCAACATCTCTGTCATTATTCTGTAAGTTAGCTGTATCTAACCCAGTATCTCTGTCTCCTCCAGGACCTTCAACATCTCTGTCATTATTCTGTCAGTTAGCTGTATCTAACCCAGTATCTCTGTCTCCTCTAGGACCTTCAACATCTCTGTCATTATTCTGTCAGTTAGCTGTATCTAACCCAGTATCTCTGTCTCCTCCAGGACCTGTCCTTCAACAGCTTTGAGCAGCTGTGTATTAACTATGCTAATGAGTACCTGCAGTTCTTCTTCAATAGGATCGTCTTCAGACAGGAGCAGGTGAGAGTTCTTATGCGTTATGATGCGTTATGAAGCCTGTATGAAGCCTATTTGACATCTGCCTGTCAGGAGAAGTACAGCAGGGAGCAGATCCTCTGGCAGGATGTCCTGTTATAATTTTCGGGATGCATTATGAATCCTTATGAAGCCTTATGAAGCCCGTATGAAGCCTTATGAAGCGTTATGAAGCATTATGAAGCATTATGAAGCCCGTATGAAGCCTTATGAAGCCTTATTAAGCGTTATGAAGCATTGTGAAGCATTATGAAGCCTTATGAAGCCTTATGAAGCCTGTATGAAGCCTTATGAAGCCCGTATGAAGCCCGTATGAAGCCTTATGAAGCCTTAGGAAGCCTTAGGAAGCAGTAGGAAGCCTTACGAAGCCTTATGAAGCCTTATGAAGCCTGTATGAAGCCTTATGAAGCCTTATGAAGCCTGTATGAAGCCTGTATGAAGCCTTATGAAGCCTTAAGAAGCTGTATGAAGCCTTACGAAGCCTTTATGTGGTGTGTTATTTTACATTAACATGTTGGTCATTTAGCAGACGTTCTTATCCAGAGAGACTTACAGTTACTGCGTTCAGCTGAAGATAGCTAGGTGATTGCTAGGTGGGACAACCACATATCACAGGCACAGAATGCAAATTGTCTGGGTAGCAATCTGTTCAAGAGTCTTATGGCCTGGGGGTAGAAGCTGTTCAGGAGTCTTATGGCCTGGGGGTAGAAGCTGTTCAGGAGTCTTATGGCCTGGGGGTAGAAGCTGTTCAGGAGTCTTATCGCTTGGGGGTAGAAGCTGTTCATGAGTCTTATGGCCTGGGGGTAGAAGCTGTTCAGGAGTCTTATGGCTTGGGGGTAGAAGCTGTTCAGGAGTCTTATGGCCTGGGGGTAGAAGCTGTTCAGGAGTCTTATGGCCTGGGGGTAGAAGCTGTTCAGGAGTCTTATGGCCTGGGGGTAGAAGCTGTTCAGGAGTCTTATGGCTTGGGGGTAGAAGCTGTTCATGAGTCTTATGGCCTGGGGGTAGAAGCTGTTCAGGAGTCTTATGGCTTGGGGGTAGAAGCTGTTCAGGAGTCTTATGGCTTGGAGGTAGAAGCTGTTCAGGAGTCTTATGGCTTGGGGGTAGAAGCTGTTCAGGAGTCTTATGGCCTGGGGGTAGAAGCTGTTCAGGAGTCTTATGGCTTGGAGGTAGAAGCTGTTCAGGAGTCTTATGGCTGGGTGGTAGAAGCTGTTTAGAAGCCTTTTGGACCTAGACTTGGCGCTCAGGTACCGCTTGCCATGCGGTAGCAGAGAGAACAGTCTATGACTAGGGTGGCTGGAGTCTTTGACAATTTCTAGGGCCTTCCTCTGACACCGCCTGGTATAGAGGTCCTGGATGGCAGGAAGCTTGGCGCCAGTGATTTCCTCGGCCGTTCGCACTACCCTCTGTAGTGCCTTGCGGTCGGAGAACGAGCAGTTGCCGTACCAGGCAGGATGCTCTAGATGGTACAGCTGTAGAACCTAATGAGGATCTGAGGACTACTCAGTCTCCAGAGGGGGAATAGGTTTTGGCGTGCCCTCTTCATGACTGTCTTGGTGTGCTTGGATCATTCTAGTTTGTTGGTGATGTGGAGACCAAGGAACTTGAAGCTCTCAACTTGCTCCACTACATGCTGCCCCGTTGATGAGAATGGGGGCGTGCTCGGTCCTCCTTTTCCTGTAGTCCACAATCATCTGCTTAATCTTGACTACCCTCACCACCTGGTGGCAACCTGTCAGGAAGTCTAGGATCCAGTTGCAGAGGGAGGTGTTTAGTCCCAGGGTCCGTAGCTTAGTGATGAGCTTTGAGGGAACTATGGTGTTGAATGCTGAGCTGTAGTCAATGAATAGCATTCACACATAGGTGTTCCTTTTGTCCAGGTGGGAAAGGGCAGTGTGGAGTGCAATAGGGATTGCATAATCTGTTGATCTGTGTCACTGGGCAGTTCCTCGGCTGTGCTTCCCTTTGTAGTCTGTAATAGCTTGCAAGCCCTGCCACATAAGACGAGCGTCGGAGCCGGTGTCGTACGATTCAATCTTAGTCCTGTATTGACGCTTTGCCTGTTTGATGGTTCGTCGCAGGGCATAACAGGATTTATTATAAGCTTCCGGGTTACAGTCCCACTCCTTGAAACTCCTCTAGCCTTTAACTCAGTGCGGATGTTGCCTGTAATCCATGGCTTCTGGTTGGGGTATGTACGCACGGTCACTGTGAGGACGATGTCATCGATGCACTGATAAACCCAGTGACTCATGTGGTGAATCCTCAATGCCATCGGATGAATCACAGATCATATTCCAGTCTGAGCAAAACAGTCCTGTAGTTTAGCATCTGCTTCATCTGACCATTTTTTTATCGACCGAGTCACTGGTACTTCCTGATTTAATTTTTTGCTTGTAAGCAGGAATCAGGAGGATAATTATGGTCAGATTTACCAAATGGAGGGAGAGGGAGAGCTTTGTATGCGTCTCTGTGTGTGGAGTAAAGGTGGTCTAGAATTTCAGCCCTCTGGTTGCACATTTAACATGCTGATAGAAATGAGGTAAAACAGATTTAAGTTTCCCTGCATTAAAGTCCACGGCCACTAGGAGCTCCACCTCTGGATGAGCGTTTTCCTGTTTGCTTATGGCGGAATACAGCTCATTGAGTGAGGTCTTAGTGCCGGCATCGGTCTGTGTTGGTATGTAGACAGCTATGAAAAATACAGATGAAAACTCTAGGTAGATAGTGTGGTCTACAGCTTATCATGAGATACTCTACCTCAGGTGAGCAAAACTTCCTTAGATATCCAAAACCTCGCCTGAGATAGAGTATTATAAGAGGACAGGAGAGTGACATGTCTTATATAAGAGACAGGGTTATAAGAGGACAGGAGACTGACATGTCTTATATAAGAGGCAGGGTTATAAGAGGACAGGAGACTGACATGTCTTATATAAGAGACAGGGTTATAAGAGGACAGGACACTGACATGTCTTATATAAGAGACAGGGTTATAAGAGGACAGGAGACTGATATGTCTTATATAAGAGGCAGGGTTATAAGAGGACAGGACACTGACATGTCTTATATAAGAGACAGGGTTATAAGAGGACAGGAGACTGACATGTCTTATATAAGAGACAGGGTTATAAGAGGACAGGAGACTGACATGTCTTATATAAGAGCCAGGGTTATAAGAGGACAGGACACTGACATGTCTTATATAAGAGACAGGGTTATAAGAGGACAGGAGACTGACATGTCTTATATAAGAGACAGGGTTATAAGAGGACAGGAGACTGACATGTCTTATATAAGAGACAGGGTTATAAGAGGACAGGACACTGACATGTCTTATATAAGAGGCAGGGTTATAAGAGGACAGGACAGTGACATGTCTTATATAAGAGACAGGGTTATAAGAGGACAGGAGACTGACATGTCTTCTATAAGAGGCAGGTTTATAAGAGGACAGGACACTGACATGTCTTATATAAGAGCCAGGGTTATAAGAGGACAGGAGACTGACATGTCTTATATAAGAGGCAGGGTTATAAGAGGACAGGACACTGACATGTCTTATATAAGAGCCAGGGTTATAAGAGGACAGGAGACTGACATGTCTTATATAAGAGGCAGGGTTATAAGAGGACAGGAGACTGACATGTCTTATATAAGAGCCAGGGTTATAAGAGGACAGGAGACTGACATGTCTTCTATATAAGAGGCAGGTTTATAAGAGGACAGGACACTGACATGTCTTATATAAGAGCAGGGTTATAAGAGGTCAGGAGGTTATAAGAAGAGGACAGGAGACTGACAGTCTTATATATGAAGAGTCAGGGTAATAAGAGGACAGGAGACTGACATGTCTTATATAAGAGCATGGGTTATAAGAGGACAGGAGACTGACATTCCAGGGTTATAAGAGGACAGGAGACTGACATGTCTTATATCAGGGTTATAAGAGGACAGACTGACATGTCTTATATGATATCAGACTGAAGGGTCAGGGTTATAAGAGGACAGAAGGGAGCAGATTCCTGGCAGTATGTCTGTTCCAAAGTGTTATTGTCAGGACCGTTACGAAGAAACAGTCACTTAACCAACTGAGCCACGAATAGTCGGCAGAACCCAGAAGATGTATTTAATGAAGTACAACAGGGAGCAGATCCCCTGGCAGTATGATCCTGTTCCAAAGTGTTATAATGCGATATGAAGCCTGTATGTCATGTGTCTGTCAGGAGGAGTACAACAGGGAGCAGATCCCCTGGCAGTATGTCCTGTTCCAAAGTGTTATAATGCGATATGAAGCCTGTATGTCATGTGTCTGTCAGGAGGAGTACAACAGGGAGCAGATCCCGTGGCAGGACATCCCGTTCAGCGACAACCAGTCCTGCATCGACCTCATCTCCTCTAAGCCCCATGGGATACTGAAGATCCTGGATGACCAGAGCTGCTTTCCCCAGGTACACACACACACACACACACACACACACACACACACACACACACACACACACACACACACACACACACACACACACACACACACACACACTGTGCCACACACACACACACACACACACACACACACACACTTCCTGTGCAGAAGTGTCATTATTGGTTGATGCAACAAGATCTCACCTGCCAGGTACGAAGACCACACCTTCCTCCAAGAAGTGCCCAGTCATTATCACCATGGTAACAACAAGATCACACCTGCCAGCCAACAGACACCTCCCAGAATTCACCATCAAACACACCTGCCAAGTCACCTACCACCTGCCAGGTACAGGACAGACACCTGCCAGGTACAGACACCTGCCAGGTACACCCACACACACACCTGCCAAGTACACACACCTGCCAGGTACAGACACCTGCCAGGTACACCCACACACACTGCCAGGTACACACACACACCTGCCAGGTACAGACACCTGCCAGGTACACACACACACACCTGCCAAGTACACACACACACCTGCCAGGTACACACACACCTGCCAGGTACACACACCTGCCAGGTACACACACACACCTGCCAGGTACACACACACTCCTAACAGGTACACACACACACACTCCTACCAGGTACACACACACACACACCTGCCAGGTACACACACACTCCTACCAGGTACACACACACTCCTACCAGGTACACACACACTCCTAACAGGTACACACACACACACACTCCTAACAGGTACACACACACACCTGCCAGACAAACCTATAGTTGTGGGTAGTGTGTATGTAGTGAATCCCGATGAGACCCAACAGGATGAGAGCAGAATCAGTTTCCCCAATGCAGCTCGTTGGTTGGATAATGTTCCCATTTATTGTGAATATTAAAAAACTAAAATGAAAAGCTTTTGGTGAACTAACACTCCTCCTTACTAGCATGGTGAACTAACACTCCTCCTTACTAGCATGGTGAACTAACACTCCTCCTTACTAGCATGGTGAACTAACACTCCTCCTTACTAGCATGGTGAACTAACACTCCTCCTTACTAGCATGGTGAACTAACACTCCTCCTTACTGGCATGGTGAACTAACACTCCTTACTAGCATGGTGAACTAACACTCCTTACTAGCATGGTGAACTAACACTCCTCCTTACTAGCATGGTGAACTAACACTCCTTACTAGCATGGTGAACTAACACTCCTCCTTACTAGCATGGTGAACTAACACTCCTCCTTACTAGCATGGTGAACTAACACTACTCCTTACTAGCATGGTGAACTAACACTCCTCCTTACTAGCATGGTGAACTAACACTCCTCCTTACTAGCATGGTGAACTAACACTCCTCCTTACTAGCATGGTGAACTAACACTCCTCCTTAATAGCATGGTGAACTAACACTCCTCCTTACTAGCATGGTGAACTAACACTCCTTACTAGCATGGTGAACTAACACTCCTTACTAGCATGGTGAACTAACACTCCTCCTTACTAGCATGGTGAACTAACACTCCTCCTTACTAGCATGGTGAACTAACACCCTCCTCCTTACACACAGTAAATGAGACAGACCAAAACATCCCATATTACACAACACAGTAAATGAGACAGACCAAAACATCCCATATTACCACAACACAGTAAATGAGACAGACCAAAACATCCCATATTACACAACACAGTAAATGAGACAAACCAAAACATCCCATATTACCCAACACAGTAAATGAGACAGACCAAAACATCCCATATTACCCAACACAGTAAATGAGACAGACCAAAACATCCCATATTACACAACACAGTAAATGAGACAGACCAAAACATCCCATATTACACACCACAGTAAATGAGACAGACCAAAACATCCCATATTACCCAACACAGTAAATGAGACAGACCAAAACATCCCATATTACCCAACACAGTAAATGAGACAGACCAAAACATCCCATATTACACAACACAGTAAATGAGACAGACCAAAACATCCCATATTACCCAAGACAGTAAATGAGACAGACCAAAACATCCCATATTACAGTAAATGAGACAGACCAAAACATCCCATATTACCCAACACAGTAAATGAGACAGACCAAAACATCCCATATTACACAACACAGTAAATGAGACAGACCAAAACATCCCATATTACCCAACACAGTAAATGAGACAGACCAAAACATCCCATATTACAGTAAATGAGACAGACCAAAACATCCCATATTACCCAACACAGTAAATGAGACAGACCAAAACATCCCATATTACCCAACACAGTAAATGAGACAGACCAAAACATCCCATGTTACCCAACACAGTAAATGAGACAGACCAAAACATCCCATATTACCCAACACAGTAAATGAGACAGACCAAAACATCCCATATTACACAACACAGTAAATGAGACAGACCAAAACATCCCATATTACAGTAAATGAGACAGACCAAAACATCCCATATTACCCAACACAGTAAATGAGACAGACCAAAACATCCCATATTACCCAACACAGTAAATGAGACAGACCAAAACATCCCATATTACACAACACAGTAAATGAGACAGACCAAAACATCCCATATTACCCAACACAGTAAATGAGACAGACCAAAACATCCCATATTACCCAACACAGTAAATGAGACAGACCAAAACATCCCATATTACCCAACACAGTAAATGAGACAGACCAAAACATCCCATATTACCCAACACAGTAAATGAGACAGACCAAAACATCCCATGTTACCCAACACAGTAAATGAGACAGACCAAAACATCCCATATTACCCAACACAGTAAATGAGACAGACCAAAACATCCCATATTACACAACACAGTAAATGAGACAGACCAAAACATCCCATATTACAGTAAATGAGACAGACCAAAACATCCCATATTACACAACACAGTAAATGAGACAGACCAAAACATCCCATATTACCCAACACAGTAAATGAGACAGACCAAAACATCCCATATTACACAACACAGTAAATGAGACAGACCAAAACATCCCATATTACCCAACACAGTAAATGAGACAGACCAAAACATCCCATATTACACAACACAGTAAATGAGACAGACCAAAACATCCCATATTACCCAACACAGTAAATGAGACAGACCAAAACATCCCATATTACACAACACAGTAAATGAGACAGACCAAAACAGATCCGACAGTCGATGGCTCTATAATATGGTTTCTTCCTAATATGGTTTCTTCCTGCTCTATACCTTCTGTCATCTCTCTGTAGGTTCACAAGTTTCTGGATAAGAACTACGACCAGGTTGGACAGCAGGTTCTCGATCTGTTCAGCCACAGCAAGAACAAGGTAGGAGGGGTTAGAGGTTAGGGGTTAGAGGTTATAACTAGGACCAGGTTGTACAGCAGGTTCTCGATCTGTTCAGCCACAGCAAGAACAAGGTAGGAGGGGTTAGAGGTTAGGGGTTAGAGGTTAGGGGTTAGGGGTTAGAGGTTAGGGGTTAGGGGTTAGAACTACGACCAGGTTGGACAGCAGGTTCTCGATCTGTTCAACCACAGCAAGAACAAGGTAGGAGGGGTTAGAGGTTAGAGGTTAGAGGTTAGAACTAGGACCAGGTTGGACAGCAGGTTCTCGATCTGTTCAGCCACAGCAAGAACAAGGTAGGAGGGGTTAGAGGTTAGGGGTTAGGGGTTAGAGGTTAGAGGTTAGGGATTAGGGGTTAGAACTAGGACCAGGTTGTACAGCAGGTTCTCGATCTGTTCAGCCACAGCAAGAACAAGGTAGGAGGGGTTAGAGGTTAGGGGTTAGAGGTTAGAACTACGACCAGGTTGGACAGCAGGTTCTCGATCTGTTCAGCCACAGCAAGAACAAGGTAGGAGGGGTTAGAGGTTAGGGGTTAGGGGTTAGAGGTTAGGGGTTAGAGGTTAGAACTAGGACCAGGTTGGACAGCAGGTTCTCGATCTGTTCAGCCACAGCAAGAACAAGGTAGGAGGGGTTAGAGGTTAGGGGTTAGGGGTTAGAGGTTAGGGGTTAGAGGTTAGAACTAGGACCAGGTTGGACAGCAGGTTCTCGATCTGTTCAGCCACAGCAAGAACAAGGTAGGAGGGGTTAGAGGTTAGGGGTTAGAGGTTATAACTAGGATCAGGTTGGACAGCAGGTTCTCGATCTGTTCAGCCACAGCAAGAACAAGGTAGGAGGGGTTAGAGGTTAGAGGTTAGAGGTTAGGGGTTAGAGGTTAGGGGTTAGGGGTTAGAACTAGGACCAGGTTGTACAGCAGGTTCTCGATCTGTTCAGCCACAGCAAGAACAAGGTAGGAGGGGTTAGAGGTTAGGGGTTAGGGGTTAGGGGTTAGAGGTTAGGGGTTAGAGGTTAGAACTAGGACCAGGTTGGACAGCAGGTTCTCGATCTGTTCAGCCACAGCAAGAACAAGGTAGGAGGGGTTAGAGGTTAGGGGTTAGGGGTTAGAGGTTAGGGGTTAGAGGTTAGAACTAGGATCAGGTTGTACAGCAGGTTCTCGATCTGTTCAACCACAGCAAGAACAAGGTAGGAGGGGTTAGAGGTTAGGGGTTAGGGGTTAGAACTAGGACCAGGTTGGACAGCAGGTTCTCGATCTGTTCAGCCACAGCAAGAACAAGGTAGGAGGGGTTAGAGGTTAGAGGTTAGGGGTTAGAGGTTAGGGGTTAGGGGTTAGAACTAGGATCAGGTTGTACAGCAGGTTCTCGATCTGTTCAACCACAGCAAGAACAAGGTAGGAGGGGTTAGAGGTTAGGGGTTAGGGGTTAGAACTAGGACCAGGTTGGACAGCAGGTTCTCGATCTGTTCAGCCACAGCAAGAACAAGGTAGGAGGGGTTAGAGGTTAGAGGTTAGGGGTTAGAGGTTAGGGGTTAGGGGTTAGAACTAGGATCAGGTTGTACAGCAGGTTCTCGATCTGTTCAACCACAGCAAGAACAAGGTAGGAGGGGTTAGAGGTTAGAGGTTAGGGGTTAGAGGTTAGGGGTTAGGGGTTAGAACTAGGATCAGGTTGTACAGCAGGTTCTCGATCTGTTCAACCACAGCAAGAACAAGGTAGGAGGGGTTAGGGCTTAGAGGTTAGGGGTTAGAACTAGTCATGTAATGGTGTTATTAAACTAAACCAGACAATAGTTGATCTATTTACCTAGTCATAAATCATTTGGGCTGCAGGTGATAATGCTTATTGCTAACAGCACATCTGATAATATAGACCATAAGCTAGATGCATGGGACAATATATTTGTAATAATAAACCTGAGTTCTACCAATATGTTACCTGGCACCTTTCTGGGTTTATTTTCTTTACTTCTGGAGTAGTCACCAGCTTCCTGCCACATACAGTGGAGTCAATAAAACTCGTTTTTCAACCATTCCACAACTCTCTTGTTAACAAACTATAGTTTGTCGGTTAGGACATCTACTCTGTGCATGACACAAGTCATTTTTCCAACAATTGTTTAAAGACAGGTTATTTCACTTATAATTCACTCTATCATAATTCCAGTGGGTCAGAAGTTTACATACACTTTAGAAGCTTCTGATAGGCTAATTGACATCATTTGAGTCAATTGGAGGTGTACCTGTGGATGTATTTCAAGGCCTACCTTCAAACTGAGTGCCTCTTTGCTTGACATCATGGGAAAATCAAAAGAAATCAGCCAAGACCTCAGAAGAATTTGTAGACCTTCACAAGTCTGGTTCATCCTTGGGAGCAATTTCCAAACGCCTGAATGTACCACGTTCATCTGTACAAACAATAGTACGCAAGTATAAACACCATGGGACCACGCAGCCATCATACCGCTCAGGAAGGAGACGCGTTCTGTCTCCTAGAGATGAACGTACTTTGGTGCAAAATGTGCAAATCAATCCCAGAACAACAGCAAAGGACCTTTGAAGATGCTGAAGGAAACAGGTACAAAGTATCTATATCCACAGTAAAACGAGTCCTATATCAACATTACCTTGAAAGGCCGCTCAGCAAGGAAGAAGCCACTGCTCCAAAACCACCATAGAAAAGCCAGACTACGGTTTGCAACTGCACATGGGGACAAAGATCGTACTTTTTGGAGAAATGTCCTCTGGTCTGATGAAACAAAAACAGAACTGTTTGGCCAAAATGACCATCGTTATGTTTGGAGGAAAAAGGGGGAGGCTTGCAAGCCGAAGAACACCATCCCAACCGTGAAGCACAGGGGTGGTAGCATCATGTTGTGGGGGTGCTTTGCTGCAGGAGAGACTGGTGCACTTCACAATAGTTGGCATCATGAGGAGGGAAAATTATGTGGATATATTGAAGCAATATCTCAAGACATCAGTCAGGAAGTTAAAGTTTGGTCGCAAATGGGTCTTCCTGATGGACAATGACCCCAAGCATACTTCCAAAGTTGTGGCAAAATGGCTTAAGGACACCAAAGTCAAGGTATTGGAGTGGCCATCACAAAGCCTTGACCTCAATCCCATAGAAAATGTGTGGGCAGAACTGAAAAGGCATGTGTGAGCAAGGAGGCCTACAAACCTGACTCAGTTACACCTGCTCTGTCAGGAGGAATGGCCCAAAATTGACCCAAGTTATTGTGGGAAGCTTGTGGAAGGCTACCCGAAATGTTTGACCCAAATAAAACAATTTAAAGGCAATGCTACCAAGTACGAATTGAGTGTATGTAAAATTCTGAGCCACTGGGAATGTGGTGAAAGAAATAAAAGCTGAAATAAATCATTATCTCTACTATTATTCTGACATTTCACATTCTTAAAATCAAGTGGTGATCCTAACTGACCTAAGACAGTGAATGTTTACTAGGATTAAATGTCTGGAATTGTGAAAACAGATTTTAAATGTATTTGGCTAAGGTGTATGTAAACTTTCAAAGCGTAAACATGATCAGGGGGAGGACCCCCCTCAGCAAGGAGACTGGAATTGTTCAATCTCACAGTTTAATACATGTACAAAACTAACCTATTTCCCTAAAAGCATGATGGTCATGACTTTCTTACGTGAAAGGGAAGATTAACTTGGCCCCAGATATCTGAGATCAGCCATGGGATGTGATGGTTTATTCCTGTCTCCAGATCAGTCAATGTAACTTGGCCCTAGACATCTGAAATCAGCCATGGGATTTAATGCTTTATCCCTGTCTCCAGATCAGTCAATGTAACTTGGCCCCAGACATCTGAGATCAGCCATGGGATGTAATGCTTTATTCCTGTCTCCAGATCAGTCAATGTAACTTGGCCCCAGACATCTGAGATCAGCCATGGGATGTGATGCTTTATTCCTGTCTCCAGATCAGTCAATGTAACTTGGCCCTAGACATCTGAGATCAGCCATGGGATGTGATGCTTTATTCCTGTCTCCAGATCAGTCAATTAATTATACTAATGAGCAAACATTCCGTAACTGCAGGGGGCAGTAAATCACAAATCTTGTCTTCATACATGTTCATACACTACACCCTAATATATAATAATATATGCCATTTAGCAGACGCTTTTATCCAAAGCGACTTACAGTCATGTGTGCATACATTCTACGTATGGGTGGTCCCGGGATCGAACCCACTACCCTGGCGTTACAAGCGCCATGCTCTACCAACTGAGCTACAGAAGGACCACCCTCCAGGGATAGGTAATTCACTAACCTGGTCTCTATACATGTTCAGACTACACCCTCCAGGGATAGGTAATTCACTAACCTGGTCTCTATACCTGTTCAGACAACACCCTCCAGGGGGCAGTAAATCACTAACCTGGTCTTTATACCTGTTCAGACTACACCCTCCAGGGGGCAGTAATTCACTAACCTGGTCTTTATACCTGTTCAGACTACACCCTCCAGGGATAGGTAATTCACTAACCTGGTCTTTAAACCTGTTCAGACAACATCCTCCAGGGATAGGTAATTCACTAACCTGGTCTTTAAACCTGTTCAGACAACACCCTCCAGGGGGCAGTAAATCACTCGCCTGGTCTTTAAACCTGTTCAGACTACACCCTCCAGGGATAGGTACATCACTAACCTGGTCTCTATACCTGTTCAGACTACACCCTCCAGGGATAGGTAATTCACTAACCTGGTCTTCATACCTGTTCAGACAACATCCTCCAGGGATAGGTAATTCACTAACCTGGTCTTCATACCTGTTCAGACAACATCCTCCAGGGATAGGTAATTCACTAACCTGGTCTTCATACCTGTTCAGACAACATCCTCCAGGGATAGGTAATTCACTAACCTGGTCTTTAAACCTGTTCAGACAACACCCTCCAGGGGGCAGTAAATCACTAGCCTGGTCTCTAAACCTGTTCAGACTACACCCTCCAGGGGGCAGTAAATCACTCGCCTGGTCTTTATACATGTTCAGACTACACCCTCCAAACAACTCATAGTAGTAGTAGAAGAAGAAAATGTACTACTCCTAAATGGAGATGACCTCAATGGTGCTGCCCATGCTCTCACAGACGTCAAAATGGGGTAGATACAATGATGCAATGTCTATCTAAGTCTATGGTGTGTTCCCAGATGGTGGCCAACCTCTTCCTGGTTCACGCGGAGGTCATAGGTCAGCATAGAGGTCATGTGAGGAAGAGCAGCACGGTGACCCGGAGACACCAGCCCCCACTGTCTCCACCAAGTTCACCCTGTCACTTCTGGAACTGGTAGACAAGATGGAGAGGTGTTATTATTATTATTAATATTAAAGGGAGGAGAGGTGTTATTATTATTAATATTAAAGGGAGGCGAGGTGTTATTATTATTATTAATATTAAAGGGAGGAGAGGTGTTATTATTATTATTAATATTAAAGGGAGGAGAGGTGTTATTATTATTAATATTAAAGGAGGAGAGGTGTTATTATTATTATTAATATTAAAGGGAGGAGAGGTGTTATTATTATTATTAATATTAAAGGGAGGAGAGGTGTTATTATTATTATTAATATTAAAGGGAGGAGAGGTGTTATTATTATTATTAATATTAAAGGGAGGAGAGGAGGGGTGTTATTATTATTAATATTAAAGGAGGCGAGGTGTTATTATTATTATTAATATTAAAGGGAGGAGGGTGTTTATTATTATTAATATTAGGTGTTATTATTATTATTAATATTAAAGGGAGGAGAGGTGTTATTATTATTATTAATATTAAAGGAGGAGAGGTGTTATTATTATTAATATTAAAGGGAGGAGAGGTGTTATTATTATTATTATTAATATTAAAGGGATTAGTTATTATTATTATTCATATTATTATTATTAATATTAAAGGCGAGGTGATTATTATTATTAATATTAAAGGGAGGTGTTATTATTATTATTAATATTATTACTATTATTATTAACAGGGAGGCGATTGTTATTATTATTATTAATATTAAATTATTATTATTATTATTAATATTATTATTATTATTATTATTATTATAAGGGAGCGAGGTGTTATTATTATTATTATATTATTATTATTATTATTAATATTAAAGGGAGGAGAGGTATTATTATTATTATTAATATTAAAGGAGGAGATTATTATTATTATTATTAATATTAAAGGGAGGAGATTATTATTATTATTAATATTAAAGGGAGGAGAGGTTGTTATTATTATTATTAATATTAGGTGTTATTATTATTATTAATATTAAAGGGAGGAGAGGTGTTATTATTATTATTAATATTAAAGGGAGGGATTATTATTATTATTATTAATATTAAAGGGAGGAGGTGTTATTATTATTATTATTAATATTATTATTATTAATATTAAAGGGGGAGGAGGGTGTTATTATTATTATTAATATTAAAGGGAAGGAGTATTATTATTATTATTATTAATATTATTATTATTATTATTAATATTAGGTGTTATTATTATTAATATTAAAGGGGGATGTTATTATTATTATTAATATTAGGTGGGAAGGTGTTACTATTATTATTAATATTAAAGGAGAGGTGTTATTATTATTATTAATATTAAAGGGAGGAGGGTGTTATTATTATTATTAATATTAAAGGGAGGCGAGGTGTTATTATTATTATTAATATTAAAGGGATTAGGTGTTATTATTATTAATATTAAAGGAGGAGAGGTGTTATTATTATTATTAATATTAAAGGGAGGAGAGGTGTTATTATTATTATTATTATTAATATTAAAGGGAGGCGAGGTGTTATTATTATTATTCATATTAAAGGGAGGAGGGGTGTTATTATTATTATTAATATTAAAGGGAGGAGAGGTGTTATTATTATTATTCATATTAAAGGGAGGAGGGTGTTACTATTATTATTAATATTAAAGGGAGGAGAGGTGTTATTATTATTATTAATATTAAAGGGAAGGGTTACTATTATTATTAATATTAAAGGGAGAGGTGTTATTATTATTATTAATATTAAAGGGAGGAGAGGTTATTATTATTAATATTAAAGGGAGGAGAGGTGTTATTATTATTATTAATATTAAAGGGAGGAGAGGTGTTATTATTATTATTATTAAAGAGAGGAGAGGTGTTATTATTATTAATATTAAAGGGAGGAGGAGAGGTGTTATTATTATTAATATTAAAGGGAGGAGAGGTGTTATTATTATTATTAATATTAAAGGGAGGAGAGGTGTTATTATTATTATTAATATTAAAGGGAGGAGAGGTGTTATTATTATTAATATTAAAGGGAGGAGAGGTGTTATTATTATTATTAATATTAAAGGGAGGAGGAGAGGTGTTATTATTATTAATATTAAAGGGAGGAGAGGTGTTATTATTATTATTAATATTAAAGGGAGGAGAGGAGAGGTGTTATTATTATTAATATTAAAGGAGGAGAGGTGTTATTATTATTATTAATAGTAAAGGGAGGAGAGGTGTTATTATTATTATTATTAATATTAAAGAGAGGAGAGGTGTTATTATTAATATTAATATTAAAGGGAGGAGAGGTGTTATTATTATTATTATTAAAGAGAGGAGAGGTGTTATTATTATTAATATTAAAGGGAGGAGAGGTGTTATTATTATTAATATTAAAGGGAGGAGAGGTGTTATTATTATTAATATTAAAGGGAGGAGAGGTGTTATTATTATTAATATTAAAGGGAGGAGAGGTGTTATTATTATTATTAATATTAAAGGGAGGAGGAGAGGTGTTATTATTATTATTAATATTAAAGGGAGGAGGAGAGGTGTTATTATTATTAATATTAAAGGGAGGAGAGGTGTTATTATTAATATTAAAGGATGAGAGATGTTATTAAATTAAAGGGAGGAGAGGTGTTATTATTATTATTAATATTAAAGGGAGGAGAGGTGCTATTATTAATATTAATAATAAAGGGAGGAGAGGTGTTATTATTATTAATATTAAAGGGAGGAGAGATGTTATTATTATTATTAATATTAAAGGGAGGAGGAGAGGTGTTACTATTATTATTATTAATATTAAAGGGAGGAGAGGTGTTATTATTATTATTAATATTAAAGGGAGGAGAGGTGTTATTATGATTATTAAAGGAAGGAGTTATTATTATTATTAATATTAAAGGGAGGAGAGGTGTTATTATTAATATTAAAGGGAGGAGAGATGTTATTGTTATTATTAATATTAAAGGGAGGAGAGGTGTTATTATTAATATTAATATTAAAGGGAGGAGGAGAGGAGTTATTATTATTATTAATATTAAAGGGAGGAGAGGTGTTATTATTATTATTATTAATATTAAAGGGAGGAGAGGTGTTATTATTATTAATATTAAATGGAGGAGAGGTGTTATTATTATTATTATTAATATTAAAGGGTTATTATTATTAATAGTAAAGGAGGAGAGGTGTTATTATTAATATTATAAATATTAAAGAGAGGAGAGGTGTTATTATATTAGGTGTTATTATTATTATTATTATTATAAATATTAAAGGGAGGAGGGTTATTATTATTAATAGTAAAGGGAGGAGGAGAGGTGAGACAAGATGAGAGGGAAATGTTATTAGAGTTATTGTTACAGAATCTTTCTCTTTCTCTTGACAGGTGCAACCCATCGTTTATACGCTGCATAAAGCCAAACAGACAGAAGGTAGGTCTCCACATCACAGTTTAACAGTGGTCTCCACATCAGAAGGTAGGTCTCCACATCACAGTTTAACAGTGGTCTCCACATCAGAAGGTAGGTCTCCACATCACAGTTTAACAGTGGTCTCCACATCAGAAGGTAGGTCTCCACATCACAGTTTAACAGTGGTATTGTTGGTTAGCTGCATTAAGCCAGACAGTCAGAAGGTAGGTCTCCACATCACAGTTTAACAGTGGTCTCCACATCAGAAGGTAGGACTCCACATCACAGTTTAACAGTGGTCTCCACATCAGAAGGTAGGTCTCCACATCACAGTGTGAAAGAGTTTAATTTTGGGACTGGGGGCAGTATTGAGAAGCTGGGATGAATAAGGTGGCCAGAGTAAACTGCCTGCTACTCAGGCCCAGTTGCTAATATATGCATATTATTAGTAGGTTTGGATAGAAAACACTCTGAAGTTTCTATAACTGTTTGAATGATGTATGAGTATAACAGAACTCATATGGCAGGCAAAAACCTGAGAAAATATCCAACCAGGAAGTGGGAAATCTGAGTTTTTCAAATCACTGCCTATCAAATATACAGTGTCTATGGGGTCATATTACACTACCTAAGGCTTCCACTAGATGTCTACAGTCTTTAGAACCTTGTTTGATGCTTTTACTGTGATGGAGGAGAGAATGAGAGCTGTTTGAGCCAGAGGTCTGCCAGAGTGCCATGAGCTGATCACGTGCGCTCACATGAGAGTTAGCTGCGTTCCATCTCATTTCTACAGACAAAGGAATTCTCCGGTTGGAACAATATTGAAGATTTATGATAAAAACATCCTAAAGATTGATTCTATACTTCGTTTGACATGTTACTACGAACTGTAATATGACCATTCATCTGAACTTTCGCCTGGACTTGCCGGCGCGTCGTTAGTTTGGATTGTGTTCTAAACGCGCAAAAAGGAGGTATTTGGACATAAATTATGTATCACGTTCTGGCCTTAGTTCCTTTGTTTTGTCTTTTTATTTTAGTATGGTCAGAGCGTGAGTTGGGTGGGTTGTCTATGTTAGTTTGTCTATGATTTGCTATTTCTGTGTTTGGCCTGGTATGGTTCTCAATCAGAGGCAGCTGTCAATCGTTGTCCCTGATTGAGAACCATATTTAGGGAGCCTGTTTTCTATTGTGTTTTGGTGGGTGGATGTTTTCTGTCTTTGTGTGTCTGCACCAGACAGAACTGTTTCAGTTGTTTTCGTTGTTGTTTTGCTATGCAGTGTTCAGTTTACATTAAAAAAAGATGAACACTGCGCTTTGGTCCTCACCTTCTTCCCAAAACAGCCATTATGGACTTTATCGAACAAATCAAACATTTATTGTGGAACTGGGATTCCTAGGAGTGCATTCTGATGAAGATCATCAAAGGTAAGTGAATATTTATAATGCTATTTCTGACTTCTGTTGACTCTTCTGTTGATATCTGTATGGCTTGATTTGTTGTCTGAGCGCTTTACTCAGATTATTACATGGTGTGCTTTCTCTGTAAAGCTTTTTTGAAATCTGACACAGCGGTTGCATTAAGGAGAAGTTTATCTAAAGTTCCATGCATAACACTTGTATCTTTTATCAATGTTTATTATGAGTATTTCTGTAAATTGATGTGGCTCTCTGCAAAATCACCGGATGTTTTTGGAACTACTGAACATAGATTTTTTGGATATAAATATGAACTTTATCGAACTAAACATATTGTGTAACATTGAGTCCTGGGAGTGTCATCTGATGAAGATCATCAAAGGTTAGTAATTAATTTTATCTCTATATCTGCTTTTCGTGACTCCTCTCTTTGGCTGGAAAAATGGCTGTGTTTTTCTGCGACTAGGTACTGACCTAACATTATCGTTTGATGTGCTTTCATCGTAAAGCCTTTTTGAAATCGGACACTGTGGCTGGATTTACAACAAGTTTATATTGAAAATGGTGTAAAATACTTGTATATTTCAGGAATTTTAATTATTTCTGTTCATTTTCTGTTTGGCGCCCTGCAATTTCACTGGCTGTTTGCGAGGAGGGACGCTACCGTCCTTGTTTTCTGAATTTTACCCCTTTTTCGGTTGGTATCCAATTGTTTAGTAGCTACTATCTTGTCTCATCGCTACAACTCCCGTACGGGCTCGGGAGAGACGAAGGTTGAAAGTCATTCGTCCTCCCACACACATCCCAACCAAGTCACACTGCTTCTTAACACAGCACGCATCCAACCCGTAAGCCAGCCGCACCAATGTGTCGGAGGAAACACCGTGCACCTGGCATCCTTGGTTAACGCGCACTGCGCCCGTCCCGCCACAGGAGTCGCTGGTGTGTGATGAGACAAGGGCATCCCTACTGGCCAAACCCTCCCTAACCCGGACGACGCTGGGCCAATTGTGCGTCGCCCCACGGACCTCCCGGTCGCGGCCAGTTACGACAGAGCCTGGGCGGCGAACCCAGAGTCTCTGGTGGCACAGCTGGCGCTGCAGTACAGGAGGCCCCAGAGAGGTTTTAACAGTGATATTGTTGGTATTGCCATGATATGTGTGTGTTTGCTTGTATGTGTAGGAGCCAGGTGTGTTTGAGAAGGAGCTGGTCGGCAGTCAGCTGAGGTATTCTGGTATCTTGGAGACCATCAGGATCCGGAGAGAGGGTTACCCTGTTAGACTGGCCTTCAACATCTTCCTGTTCAGGTAAAACACCCTTCAACGTCTTTCTGTTAGTAAAAAACTGGCCTTCAACATCTTCCTGTTCAGGTAAAACACCCTGTTAGACTGGCCTTCAACATCTTCCTGTTCAGGTAAAACACCCTGTTAGACTGGCCTTCAACATCTTCCTGTTCAGGTAAAACACCCTGTTAGACTGGCCTTCAACATCTTCCTGTTCAGGTAAAACACCCTGTTAGACTGGCCTTCAACATCTTCCTGTTCAGGTAAAACACCCTGTTACTGGCCTTCAACATCTTCCTGTTCAGGCCAGTTAGACTGGCCTTCAACATCTTCCTGTTCAGGTAAAACACCCTGTTAGACTGACCTTCAACATCTTCCTGTTCCTTAAAACAACTGTTAGATCTTCAACATCTTTCAGGTAAAACACCCTGTTAGACTGGCCTTCAACATCTTCCTGTTCAGGTAAAACAGCCTTCAACATCTTCCTGTTCAGGTAAAACACCCTGTTAGACTGGCCTTCAACATCTTCCTGTTCAGGTAAAACACCCTGTTAGACTGGCCTTCAACATCTTCCTGTTCAGGTAAAACACCCTGTTAGACTGGCCTTCAACATCTTCCTGTTCAGGTAAAACACCCTGTTAGACTGGACTTCAACATCTCCCTGTTGAGGTAAAACACCCTGTTAGACTGGCCTTCAACATCTTCCTGTTCAGGTAAAACACCCTGTTAGACTGGCTTTCAACATCTTCCTGTTCAGGTAAAACACCCTGTTAGACTGGACTTCAACATCTTCCTGTTCAGGTAAAACACCCTGTTAGACTGGACTTCAACATCTCCTGTTCAGGTAAAACACCCTGTTAGACTGGCTTTCAACATCTTCCTGTTCAGGTAAAACACCCTGTTAGACTGGACTTCAACATCTTCCTGTTCAGGTAAAACACCCTGTTAGACTGGCCTTCAACCTTCCTGTTCAGGTAAAACACCCTGGCTGGCCTTCAACATCTTCCTGTTCAGGTAAAACACCCTGTTAGACTGGCCTTCAACATCTTCCTGTTCAGCTAAAACACCCTGTTAGACTGGACTTCAACATCTTCCTGTTCAGGTAAAACACCCTGTTAGACTGGCCTTCAACATCTTCCTGTTCAGGTAAAACACCCTGTTAGACTGGCCTTCAACATCTTCCTGTTCAGGTAAAACACCCTGTTAGACTGGCCTTCAACATCTTCCTGTTCAGGTAAAACACCCTGTTAGACTGGCCTTCAACATCTTCCTGTTCAGGGTAACTAACCCTGCTGTTAGACTGGCCTTCAACCCCATCTCAGGTATCAGTCCCTGGTGGGGACAGCCTCCTCTAACCTGTGTGTTTGTGTGTGTCAGGTATCAGTCCCTGGTGGGGACAGCCTCCTCTAACCTGTGTGTTTGTGTGTGTCAGGTATCAGTCCCTTTTGTGGGGACAGCCTCCTCTAACCTGTGTGTGTTTGTGTGTGTCAGGTATCAGTCCCTGGTGGGGACAGCCTCCTCTAACCTGTGTGTTTGTGTGTGTCAGGTATCAGTCCCTGGTGGGGACAGCCTCCTCTAACCTGTGTGTTTGTGTGTGTCAGGTATCAGTCCCTGGTGGGGACAGCCTCCTCTAACCTGTGTGTTTGTGTGTGTCAGGTATCAGTCCCTGGTGGGGACAGCCTCCTCTAACCTGTGTGTTTGTGTGTCAGGTATCAGTCCCTGGTGGGGACAGCCTCCTCTAACCTGTGTGTTTGTGTGTGTCAGTATCAGTCCCTGGTGGGGACAGCCTCCTCTAACCTGTGTGTTTGTGTGTGTCAGGTATCAGTCCCTGGTGGGGACAGCCTCCTCTAACCTGTGTGTTTGTGTGTGTCAGGTATCAGTCCCTGGTGGTGTGAAACAGCCTCCTCTAACCTGTGTGTTTGGGGAGTAACTGTGTCACAGCCTCAGCTAACCTGTGTGTGGTTCCCTCAGGTACAAGTCCTGGGGCCTACCAACCTGTGGAGTGACTAAGGTAACCATCCCTATACGTAACCCCTAACCCTCCTACCCAGGGCCTACCAAGTAGTTGAGGGACTAAGGTAACCATCTACACCTAACCCCTAACCCTCCTACCCAGGGCCTACCAAGTAGTTGTGACTAAGGTAACCATCTACACCTAACCCTCCTACCCAGGGCCTACCAAGTAGTAGCTACTAAGTTGAGCATGTTAATTCAGGATGCCTGTGGGTGAGAGACCAGAACCATCTTCACCTAACCTCTTCCTGTACCTAGGGTACAAACTTTCAGTGACTAATGTAAACTACAGTCTTACCTAACAGTGATGTCTGGGTTCTCTCTGTTTGTGTTGCTCCATCTGTTTTCTGAAGGAGGACCCTCCTACCAGCCTTGTTGGAGTCTAAGGTAACCATCTATACCTAACCATCGTCAGGTGGCGGCCCTCACCCTGCAGAGATACCACGCATGTTCTTTGTCAGGAAACGATACAAGGAGTTCAGAACCAAGATCCTCCTACCCAGGGCCTACTGTAGAGGCTTCCTCACCAGGTACTGACCCTAACCTCTGAACCCTAACCCTCCTACCCTGATCCTGGGTAAGGGAACTACAACCACCCTCGCTACAGTTACCAGACAGGGTAAAGAACATCACAACCACCCTCACTACAGTTACCAGACAGAGTAAAGGTAACCACCCTCACTACAGTTACCAGACAGGGTATAGAACCCACAACCACCCTCACTACGGGGTTACCAGACAGGGTGACTAGGTAACCATCTACACAACCACCCTCACTACAGGTTACCAGACAGGGTATAGTAACACACAACCACCCTCCTACCCAGGGCCTACCAGACAGGGTATAGAACCATCTACACCACCCCTAACCCTCCTACAGTTACCAGACAGGGTGTTAGTAACCATCACAACCACCCTCACTACAGTTACCAGACAGGGTATAGAACACACAACCACCCTCACTACAGTTACCAGATGTGGGTGGGTAGAACCTACAACCACCTGGCTTCTGTTCCAGTTACCAGTGACAATGTAAACTAGAGTCTTAACAGTGACCACCCTCACTACAGTTACCAGCTGTATAGAACACACAACCACCCTCACTAGCAGTTACCAGACAGGGTATAGAACACACAACCATGTTCTTTACAGTTACCAGAGAGGTATAGAACACACAACCACCCTCACTATAGTTACCAGACAGGTATAGAACACACAACCAACAGTTACCAGACAGGCTTTAGAACCTACAATCAACCCTCACTACAGATACCAGACAGGGTAAAAACCTACAACCAACCCTTACTACAGTTACCAGACAGGATATAGAAACTACAACCACCCTCACTACAGATACCAGACAGGGTATATAACCCACAACCACCCTCACTACAGTTACCAGACAGAGTAAAGAACCCACAACACCCTCACTACAGTTACCAGACAGGGTATAGAACCCACAACCACCCTCACTACAGTTACCAGACAGGGTAAAGAACCCACAACCACCCTCAACAGTTACCAGACAGGGTAAAGAACACATAAACACCCCCACTACAGATACCAGACAGGGTAAAGAACACATAAACACCCTCACTACAGTTACCAGACAGGGTAAAGAACACCTAAACACCCCCACTACAGTTACCAGACAGGGTAAAGAACACATAAACACCCTCACTACAGATACCAGACAGGGTATAGAACCCACAACCACCCTGCACTACAGTTACCAGACAGGGTAAAGAACCCACAACCCCCTGCAACAGTTACCAGACAGAGTAAAGAACCCACAACCACCCTCACTACAGTTACCAGACAGGGTATAGAACCCACAACCACCCTCACTACAGTTACCAGACAGGGTAAAGAACCCACAACCACCCTGCAACAGTTACCAGACAGGGTAAAGAACCATAAACACCCCACTACAGATACCAGACAGGGTAAAGAACACATAAACACCCTCACTACAGTTACCAGACAGGGTAAAGAACACATAAACACCCCACTACAGATACCAGACAGGGTAAAGAACACATAAACACCCTCACTACAGATACCAGACAGGGTAAAGAACCCACAACCCCCTGCAACAGTTACCAGACAGGGTAAAGAACCCACAACCCCTCAACAGTTACCAGACAGAGTAAAGAACACACAACCACCCTCAACAGATACCAGACAGGGTAAAGAACACATAACCACCCTCACTACAGATACCAGACAGGGTAAAGAACACATAACCACCCGATGGCAACCTAATAATTTTACCACGGTACCTACTGTAAGCACTGTAAAACTACTGAGACGTCTGTGTTACTTCTCCCTCTGTCTCTCCTTCCATCC
Organism: Oncorhynchus keta; assembly: GCF_023373465.1. Classification (NCBI taxonomy): domain Eukaryota; kingdom Metazoa; phylum Chordata; class Actinopteri; order Salmoniformes; family Salmonidae; genus Oncorhynchus; species Oncorhynchus keta. Next base: position 49,531 of record NW_026284240.1, read on the forward strand.
TTCTCCCTCTGTCCCTCCTTCCCTCCTTCTCTCTCTGTCTCTCCTTCCATCCTTCTCCCTCTGTCTCTCCTTCCCTCCTTTCTCCCTCTGTCTCTCCTTCCATCCTTCTCCCTCTGTCCCTCCTTCCCTCCTTCTCTCTCTGTCTCTCCTTCCCTCCTTCTCTCTCTGTCTCTCCTTCCCTCCTCTCTCTCTGTCTCTCCTTCCTCCTTCCCTCCTTCTCCTCTGTCTCTCCTTCCATCCTTCTCCCTCTGTCCCTCCTTCCCTCCTTCTCCTCTCTGTCTCTCCTTCCCTCCTTCTCCCTCTGTCTCTCCTTCCCTCCTTCCCTCCTTCTCTCCCTCTGTCCCTCCTTCCCTCCTTCTCTCTCTGTCTCTCCTTCCCTCCTTCTCTCTCTGTCTCTCCTTCCCTCCTTCTCTCTCTGTCCTCCTTCCCTCCTTCCCTCCTTCTCCCTGTCTCTCCTTCCATCCTTCTCCCTCTGTCCTCCTTCCCTCCTTCTCTCTCTGTCCCTCCTTCCTCCTCTCTCTCTGTCTCTCCTTCCTCCTTCTCTCTGTCTCTCTTCCTCCTTCCCTCCTTCTCCCTCTGTCTCTCCTTCCATCCTTCTCCCTCTGTCCCTCCTTCCCTCCTTCTCTCTCTGTCTCTCCTTCCCTCCTTCTCCCTCTGTCTCTCCTTCCCTCCTTCCCTCCTCTTCTCCCTCTGTCCCTCCTTCCATCCTTCTCCCCTCTGTCTCTCCTTCTTCCCTCCTTCTCCCTCTCTCTCCTTTCATTATTCTTCCTCTCTCTCTCCTTCCCTCCTTCTCCCTGTCTCTCCTTCCATTTTCTCCCCTCCTCCCTTCCCTCCTTCTCTGGTCCCTCTTTCATCCACATGTCTCTCCTTCCCTCCTTCTCCCTCTGTCTCTCCTTCCTCCTTCTCCCTCTGTCTCTCCTACCTCCTTTACACCTCTCACTCCTTCCCTCCTTCTACCCTCTCTATCCTTCCATCCTCTCTCTGCCATTACACCTCCCTCCCACCCCTCTCTTTTTCTCTGCCTTACTCATTCCCTTTCTCATTCCCCTTTACACACCCTCATTCCTCCCTCCTCCTCCCTCCCTCCCTCCCTCCCTCCCTCCCTCCCTCCCTCCCTCATTCCCTCCCTCCCTCCCTCATTCCCTCCCTCCCTCCAGGAAGCACTACACATTTGAAGATGAGAAAGAGTCTGGTCAAGTTTCGTTCTCTCATCCACATGTACGACACCCGCAAGAGATACATCAAGGTACGATGCACAAGACAGTACACACACTACAAACCATTACACACAGTACACACTACACACTACACACCATTACACACACTACACACCATTACACACACTACACACTACACACCCTACACACCATTACACACACTACACACCATTACACACAGTACACACTACACAGGAGATACATCAAGGTACGATGCACAAGACAGTACACACCATTACACACCATTACACACACTACACACCATTACACACACTACACACCATTACACACAGTACACACTACACACCATTACACACACTACACACCATCACACACAGTACACACCATTACACACACTACACACCATTACACACACTACACACCATTACACACACTACACACCATTACACACACTACACACTACACACCATTACACACAGTACACAACTATATGCACACTACACACCATTACACACACACTACACACTACACACAGTACAAACTACACACCATTACACACACTACACACTACACACAGTACACACTACACACCATTACACACACTACACACTACACACAGTACACACTACACACCATTACACACACTACACACCATTACACACAGTACACACTACACACCATTACACACACTACACACCATTACACACAGTACACACTACACACCATTACACACACTACACACCATTACACACACTACACACCATTACACACAGTACACACTACACACAGTACACACTACACACCATTACACACACTACACACCATTACACACAGTACACAACACACACAATACACAACTATATACACAACACAGTACACAACATTACACACAATACACAACACACAATACACAACACAATACACAACACAATACAGTACACAACATACTACAATACACAACATAATACAATACACAACATAATACAGTACACAACATAATACAGTACACAACATAATACAGTACACAACATAATACAGTACACAACATAATACAGTACACGTCATACTACAATACACAACCTTAACACAATACACAACATAATACAGTACACAACATAATACAATACACAACATAATACAGTACACAACATAATACAATACACAACATAATACAGTACACAACATAATACAATACACAACATAATACAATACACAACATAATACAGTACACAACATAATACAGTACACAACATAATACAATACACAACATAATACAGTACACAACATAATACACAACATAATACAGTACACAACATAATACAATACACAACATAATACAGTACACAACATAATACAGTACACAACATAATACAGTACACAACATAATACAGCACACAACATAATACAATACACAACATAATACAGTACACAACATAATACAATACACAACATAATACAGTACACAACATAATACAATACACAACATAATACAGTACACAACATAATACACACCATAATACAATACACAACATAATACAGTACACAACATAATACAGTACACAACAATACACAATACACAACATAATACAGTACACAACATAATACAGTACACAACATAATACAGTACACAACATAATACAGTACACAACATAATACAATACACAACATAATACACAACATAATACAGTACACAACATAATACAGTACACAACATAATACAATACACAACATAATACAGTACACAACATAATACAGTACACAACATAATACAGTACACAACATAATACAATACACAACATAATACAGTACACAACATAATACAGTACACAACATAATACAGTACACAACACAATACACAACACAATACAATACACAACATAATACAGTACACAACATAATACACAACATAACACAATACACAACATAATACAATACACAACATAATACAGTACACAACATAATACAGTACACAACAATACACAACATAATACAGTACACAACATAATACAGTACACAACATAATACAGTACACAACAATACACAACATAATACAATACACAACATAATACAGTACACAACAATACACAACATAATACAGTACACACCATAATACAGTACACAACATAATACAATACACAACATAATACAGTACACAACAATACACAACATAATACAGTACACAACATAACACAATACACAACATAATACAGTACACAACATAATACAGTACACAACATAATACAGTACACAACATAATACAATACACAACATAATACAGTACACAACATAACACAATACACAACATAATACAGTACACAACATAATACAGTACACAACATAATACAGTACACAACATAATACAATACACAACATAATACAGTACACAACATAATACAGTACACAACATAATACAATACACAACATAATACAGTACACAACATAATACAGTACACAATAATACACAACATAATACAGTACACAACATAATACAATACACAACATAATACAGTACACAACATAATACAATACACAACATAATACAGTACACAACATAACACAATACACAACATAATACAGTACACAACATAATACAGTACACAACATAATACAGTACACAACAATACACAACATAATACAGTACACAACATAATACAGTACACAACATAATACAGTACACAACAATACACAACATAATACAGTACACAACATAACACAATACACAACATAATACAATACACAACATAATACAGTACACAACAATACACAACATAATACAATACACAACATAATACAGTACACAACAATACACAACATAATACACAACAATACACAACATAATACAGTACACAACATAATACAGTACACAACATAATACAATACACAACATAATACAGTACACAACAATACACAACATAATACAGTACACAACATAACACAATACACAACATAATACAGTACACAACAATACACAACATAATACAGTACACAACATAACACAATACACAACATAATACAGTACACAACAATACACTACATAATACAATACACAACATAATACAGTACACAACAATACACAACATAATACACAACAATACACAACATAATACAGTACACAACATAATACAATACACAACATAATACAGTACACAACATAACACAATACACAACATAATACAGTACACAACATAATACAGTACACAACATAATACAGTACACAACATAATACAGTACACAACATAATACAGTACACAACATAATACAGTACACAACATAATACAATACACAGTATTAGGGTTAATAATGACCTGTTCTAGTTAGGGTTAATAATGACCTGTTCTAGTTAGGGTTAATAATGACCTGTTCTAGTTAGGGTTAGTAATGACCTGTTCTAGTTAGGGTTAGTAATGACCTGTTCTAGTTAGGGTTAGTAAACCTGACCTGTTCTAGTTAGGGTTAATAATGTTTTATTCTGTTGTAGATGAAGCTGGAGGCCCGCAGGAAAGCAGAGGAGGAGAGGAGGAGGAGAGAGGAGGTGAGGAGAGGAGAGGAGGAACGAAAGGGAGTAGGAATTAACATGAGGAAAGGAGAGGGAGGAGGAGAGAGGAGGTGAGGAGCGGAGGAGGAGGTGCGTAGAGGAAGAGGAGGAGGAGGGCAATGGTGAGTAGATGAGGAGGGATAGGAGGAGGGAGATGGTGAGTAGAGGAGGGAGAGGAGGAGGATGGTGAGTAGAGGAGGAGGGAGATGGAGAGTAGAGGAGGAGATGGTGAGTAGAGGAGAGGAGGAAAGAAAGGGAGTAGGAAATTATGAGGAAAGGAGAGGGAGGAGGAGGGAGATGGTGAGAAGAGGGGGAGGAAGAGGAGGGTGATGGTGAGTAGAGGAGGAGGGATAGGAGGAGGGAGATGGAGAATAGAGGAGGAGGAAATGGTGAGTAGAGGAGGAGGAAGAGGAGGGCGATGGTGAGTAGAGGAGAGGAGGAAAGAAATGGAGTAGGAAATTATATGAGGAAAGGAGAGGGAGGAGGAGGGAGATGGTGAGTAGAGGAGGAGGAAGAGGAGGGCGATGGTGAGTAGAGGAGAGGAGGAAAGAAATGGAGTAGGAAATTATATGAGGAAAGGAGAGGGAGGAGGAGGGAGATGGTGAGTAGAGGAGAGGAGGGGGAGATGGAGGAGGGAGATGGAGAGGAGAGGAGGGGGAGAGGAGAGGAGGAGAGGAGGAGGGAGATGGTGAGTAGAGGAGAGGAGGAGGAGGGAGATGGAGAGGAGAGGAGGGGGAGAGGAGGAGGGAGATGGAGAGTAGAGGAGAGGAGGGGGAGAGGGGAGGGAGATGGAGAGGAGGGGGAGAGGAGGAGGAGAGGAGGAGGGAGATGGAGAGGAGGAGGGAGATGGTGAGTAGAGGAGAGGAGGGGGAGAGGGGGAGATGGAGAGGAGGGGGAGATGGTGAGTAGAGGAGAGGAGGGGGAGAGGGAGGAGGGAGATGGAGAGGAGGGGGAGAGGAGGAGGAGAGGAGGAGGGAGATGGTGAGTAGAGGAGAGGAGGGGGAGAGGAGGAGCAGAGGAGGAGGGAGATGGTGAGTAGAGGAGAGGAGGAGGAGGGAGATGGAGAGGAGAGGAGGGGGAGAGGAGGAGGGAGATGGAGAGTAGAGGAGAGGGAGGGAGAGAGGGGAGGGAGATGGAGAGGAGGGGGAGAGGAGGAGGAGAGGAGGAGGGAGATGGAGAGGAGGAGGGAGATGGTGAGTAGAGGAGAGGAGGGGGAGAGGGGGAGATGGAGAGGAGGGGGAGATGGTGAGTAGAGGAGAGGAGGGGGAGAGGAGGAGGGAGATGGAGAGGAGGGGGAGAGGAGGAGGAGAGGAGGAGGGAGATGGTGAGTAGAGGAGAGGAGGGGGAGAGGAGGAGCAGAGGAGGAGGGAGATGGTGAGTAGAGGAGAGGAGGAGGAGGGAGATGGAGAGGAGAGGAGGGGGAGAGGAGGAGGGAGATGGAGAGTAGAGGAGAGGAGGGGAGAGGGGGAGGGAGATGGTGAGTAGAGGAGAGGAGGGGGAGAGGAGGAGAGAGATGGTGAGTAGATGAGAGGAGGGGAGAGGAGGAGGGAGATGGAGAGGAGGGGGAGAGGAGGAGGAGAGGAGGAGGGAGATGGTGAGTAGAGGAGAGGAGGGGGAGAGGAGGAGGGAGATGGTGAGTAGAGGAGAGGAGGGGGAGAGGAGGAGGGAGATGGTGAGTAGAGGAGAGGAGGGGGAGAGGAGGAGGGAGATGGAGAGTAGGGGAGAGGAGGGGGAGAGGAGGGGAGGGAGATGGTGAGTAGAGGAGAGGAGGGGGAGAGGAGGAGGGAGATGGTGAGTAGAGGAGAGGAGGGGGAGAGGAGGAGGGAGATGGTGAGTAGAGGAGAGGAGGGGGAGAGGAGGAGGGAGATGGTGAGTAGATGAGAGGAGGGGAGGAGGAGGAGGGAGATGGAGGGAGAGGAGAGGAGGGGGAGAGGAGGAGGGAGATGGTGAGTAGAGGAGAGGAGGGGTAGAGGGAGGAGGGAGATGGAGGGGAGAGGGAGAGGAGGGGGGAGAGGAGGAGGGAGATGGTGAGTAGAGGGAGAGGAGGAGGAGAGGAGGAGGGAGATGGTGAGTAGAAGAGAGGAGGGGGAGAGGAGGAGGGAGATGGTGAGTAGAGGAGAGGGATGGAGAGGATATGAGAGGAGGGGGAGAGGAGGAGGAGACGGTGAGTAGAGGAGAGGAGGGGGAGAGGGGGAGTGAGATAGAGAGGAGGGAGGCATCTCTTATCTTGCTGTGTGTGTGTGTGTGTGTGTGTGTGTGTGTGTGTGTGTGTGTGTGTGTGTGTGTGTGTGTGTGTGTGTGTGTGTGTGTGTGTGTGTGTAGGAGCTGACGAAGAGAGAGGTGGTTGACGTCACACACCTGGTGATCCCTGCCGAGCTTGGCTCTTTACTGCAGGGTGCATCAGGTTGGTGTGTGTGCATGTTACATGCTGACTCTCTCTGGTCCAGCTCCTCACGTCTCTCTGTCTAGCTCAGGTCCAGGCACCACACGTCTCTCTGTGTGTCTAGCTCTGGTCCAGCTCCTCACGTCTCTCTGTCTAGCTCAGGTCCAGGCACCACACGTCTCTCTGTGTGTCTAGGTGGCAGAGAGCTCCATTCTGAGTGTCTAGCTCTGGTCCAGCTCCTCACGTCTCTCTGTGTGTCTAGGTGGCAGAGAGCTCCATTCTGAGTGTCTAGCTCTGGTCCAGCTCCTCACGTCTCTCTGTGTGTCTAGGTGGCAGAGAGCTCCATTCTGAGTGTCTAGCTCTGGTCCAGCTCCTCACGTCTCTCTGTGTGTCTAGGTGGCAGAGAGCTCCATTCTGAGTGTCTAGCTCTGGTCCAGGCACCACACATCCAGGAGCAGAACCAGCTGACCCTGCCGTTGGACATCAACGACTTCCCCTTCAGCCGCTACGCACGACTCTACTTCAGGGTAACACACCACTCATTCCCTTCAGCCGCTACGCACAACTCTACTTCAGGGTAACACACCACTCATTCCCTTCAGCCGCTACGCACAACTCTACTTCAGGGTAACACACCACTCATTCCCTTCAGCCGCTACGTACAACTCTACTTCAGGGTAACACACCACTCATTCCCTTCAGCCGCTACGCACAACTCTACTTCAGGGTAACACACCACTCATTCCCTTCAGCCGCTACGCACAACTCTACTTCAGGGTAACACACCACTCATCCCCTTCAGCCGCTACGCACAACTCTACTTCAGGGTAACACACCACTCATTCCCTTCAGCCGCTACGCACAACTCTACTTCAGGGTAACACACCACTCATTCCCTTCAGCCGCTACGCACAACTCTACTTCAGGGTAACACACCACTCATTCCCTTCAGCCGCTACGCACAACTCTACTTCAGGGTAACACACCACTCATTCCCTTCAGCTGCTACAACTCTACTTCAGGGTAACACACCACTCATTCCCTTCAGCCGCTACACACAACTCTACTTCAGGGTAACACGCCACTCATCCCCTTCAGCCGCTACGCACAACTCTACTTCAGGGTAACACACCACTCATTCCCTTCAGCCGCTACGCACAACTCTACTTCAGGGTAACACACCACTCATTCCCTTCAGCCGCTACGCACAACTCTACTTCAGGGTAACACACCACTCATTCCTTCAGCCGCTACGCACAACTCTACTTCAGGGTAACACAACACTCATTCCCTTCAGCTGCTACGTACAACTCTACTTCAGGGTAACACACCACTCATTCCCTTCAGCCGCTACGCACAACTCTACTTCAGGGTAACACACCACTCATTCCTTCAGCCGCTACGCACAACTCTACTTCAGGGTAACACACCACTCATTCCCTTCAGCCGCTACGCACAACTCTACTTCAGGGTAACACACCACTCATTCCCTTCAGCCGCTACGTACAACTCTACTTCAGGGTAACACACCACTCATTCCTTCAGCCGCTACGCACAACTCTACTTCAGGGTAACACACCACTCATTCCCTTCAGCCGCTACGCACAACTCTACTTCAGGGTAACACACCACTCATTCCCTTCAGCCGCTACGCACGACTCTACTTCAGGGTAACACACCACTCATTCCCTTCAGCCGCTACGCACAACTCTACTTCAGGGTAACACACCACTCATTCCCTTCAGCCGCTACGTACAACTCTACTTAAGGGTAACACACCACTCATTCCCTTCAGCCGCTACGCACAACTCTACTTCAGGGTAACACACCACTCATTCCTTCAGCCGCTACGTACAACTCTACTTCAGGGTAACACACCACTCATTCCCTTCAGCCGCTACGCACAACTCTACTTCAGGGTAACACACCACTCATTCCTTCAGCCGCTACGCACAACTCTACTTCAGGGTAACACACCACTCATTCCCTTCAGCCGCTACGCACAACTCTACTTCAGGGTAACACACCACTCATTCCCTTCAGCCGCTACGTACAACTCTACTTCAGGGTAACACACCACTCATTCCCTTCAGCCGCTACGCACAACTCTACTTCAGGGTAACACACCACTCATTCCCTTCAGCCGCTACGCACAACTCTACTTCAGGGTAACACACCACTCATTCCCTTCAGCCGCTACGCACAACTCTACTTCAGGGTAACACACCACTCATCCCCTTCAGCCGCTACGCACAACTCTACTTCAGGGTAACACACCACTCATTCCCTTCAGCCGCTACGCACAACTCTACTTCAGGGTAACACGCCACTCATTCCCTTCAGCCGCTACGCACGACTCTACTTCAGGGTAACACACCACTCATTCCCTTCAGCCGCTACGCACAACTCTACTTCAGGGTAACACACCACTCATTCCTTCAGCCGCTACGCACGACTCTACTTCAGGGTAACACGCCACTCATTCCTTCAGCCGCTACGCACAACTCTACTTCAGGGTAACACGCCACTCATTCCCTTCAGCCGCTACGCACAACTCTACTTCAGGGTAACACACCACTCATTCCCTTCAGCCGCTACGCACAACTCTACTTCAGGGTAACACACCACTCATTCCCTTCAGCCGCTACGCACAACTCTACTTCAGGGTAACACGCCACTCATTCCCTTCAGCCGCTACGCACAACTCTACTTCAGGGTAACACGCCACTCATTCCCTTCAGCCGCTACGCACAACTCTACTTCAGGGTAACAGACCACTCATTCCCTTCAGCCGCTACGCACAACTCTACTTCAGGGTAACACACCACTCATTCCCTTCAGCCGCTACGCACAACTCTACTTCAGGGTAACACACCACTCATTCCCTTCAGCCGCTACGTACAACTCTACTTCAGGGTAACACACCACTCATTCCCTTCAGCCGCTACGCACAACTCTACTTCAGGGTAACACACCACTCATTCCCTTCAGCCGCTACGCACAACTCTACTTCAGGGTAACACACCACTCATTCCCTTCAGCCGCTACGCACAACTCTACTTCAGGGTAACACACCACTCATTCCCTTCAGCCGCTACACTCTGGTTCATTCAATTCAGTTCTCTCTCCATACAGCCAGCCTAGTTATATTGGAAATACAGAAATACAGACAGCCTAGTTATATTGGAAATATATAAATACAGACAGCCTTGTTATATTGGAAATACAGAAATACAGACAGCCTAGTTATATTGGAAATATATAAATACAGACAGCCTAGTTATATTGGAAATATAGACAGCCTTGTTATATTGGAAATACAGAAATACAGACAGCCTAGTTATATTGGAAATATAGACAGCCTTGTTATATTGGAAATACAGAAATACAGACAGCCTAGTTATATTGGAAATATAGACAGCCTTGTTATATTGGAAATATATAAATACAGACAGCCTAGTTATATTGGAAATATAGACAGCCTAGTTATATTGGAAATACAGAAATACAGACAGCTTAGTTATATTGGAAATATAGACAGCCTAGTTATATTGGAAATACAGACAGCCTAGTTATATTGGAAATACAGACAGCCTAGTTATATTGGAAATACAGAAATACAGACAGCCTAGTTATATTGGAAATACAGACAGCCTAGTTATATTGGAAATACAGAAATACAGACAGCCTAGTTATATTGGAAATATAGAAATACAGACAGCCTAGTTATATTGGAAATACAGACAGCCTAGTTATATTGGAAATACAGAAATACAGACAGCCTAGTTATATTGGAAATACAGACAGCCTAGTTATATTGGAAATACAGAAATACAGACAGCCTAGTTATATTGGAAATACAGACAGCCTAGTTATATTGGAAATACAGACAGCCTAGTTAAATTGGAAATACAGAAATACAGACAGCCTAGTTATATTGGAAATACAGACAGCCTAGTTACATTGGAAATATAGAAATACAGACAGCCTAGTTATATTGGAAATACAGAAATACAGACAGCCTAGTTATATTGGAAATACAGAAATACAGACAGCCTAGTTATATTGGAAATACAGAAATACAGACAGCCTAGTTATATTGGAAATATAGACAGCCTTGTTATATTGGAAATACAGAAATACAGACAGCCTAGTTATATTGGAAATACAGACAGCCTAGTTATATTGGAAATACAGAAATACAGACAGCCTAGTTATATTGGAAATACAGAAATACAGACAGCCTAGTTATATTGGAAATACAGACAGCCTGGTTATATTGGAAATACAGAAATACAGACAGCCTAGTTATATTGGAAATATAGACAGCCTTGTTATATTGGAAATACAGAAATACAGACAGCCTAGTTATATTGGAAATACAGACAGCCTAGTTATATTGGAAATACAGAAATACAGACAGCCTAGTTATATTGGAAATACAGAAATACAGACAGCCTAGTTATATTGGAAATACAGACAGCCTAGTTATATTGGAAATACAGAAATACAGACAGCCTAGTTATATTGGAAATACAGAAATACAGACAGCCTAGTTATATTGGAAATACAGAAATACAGACAGCCTAGTTATATTGGAAATACAGACAGCCTAGTTATATTGGAAATACAGACAGCCTAGTTATATTGGAAATACAGACAGCCTAGTTATATTGGAAATACAGACAGCCTAGTTATATTGGAAATACAGAAATACAGACAGCCTAGTTATATTGGAAATACAGATATACAGACAGCCTAGTTAAATACAGACAGCCTAGTTATATTGGAAATACAGAAATACAGACAGCCTAGTTAAATACAGACAGCCTAGTTATATTGGAAATACAGAAATACAGACAGCCTAGTTATATTGGAAATACAGAAATACAGTTGAACTGATTGAAAATGAATCCTGCAGTCAATGTTTGATCTGTCCATTCATTCCATTACCTGGGAAATGTTTAAATACAACATTCTAATTAAATTCCAAAGATAACATTTTTACAATTTAAAATTAAATTGCAATTCAGAAATTGCAAACATTCTAATTAAATTCCAAAACTTGAAGATGGTTGAAATTCTAAATGAATTCCACATAAATTCTCCTCTTCATGAGTGAATTCAAGAATTGAATTGGAATTTCAAATGAGACTGGAATTGACACCAACCCTGACATACACATGTCTCAT